>NC_043702.1:68614976-68881436 GCF_006229205.1 Suricata suricatta
CGGCCCCTCCTGCGCCCTCCCCCTCGCGGCGAGGCTGCCCCGCGCCCGCGCCCGCCGCCCGCGCCCGCCGCGATGATCTTCCCCAGCAGCAGCGGCAACCCCGGGGGCAGCAGCAACTGCAGGACGCCCTATCGCAAGCAGGTGAGGCGGCGGCCGGGATGCCGCGCCGAGCCCGGCCGACCCGCTTTACAAAGGGCGCCAGCGCTCGGCCGGACGCCGCTCTCCTCCTCGGAGGGACTGGACTGGGCGGTGACCTTGTTTCCGAAGGAGGTGGCTCGCGGGCACGGCTCGGGCCGGTGACCTTAGGAGGGGAGATGCCCTCCTCTCCGCCGGGCCGGGTGGGACGAGGAGGAAGGGGAAGGGACGGAGAGGCGGAGAGAGCGGAGCGCGTCGGGCCGGGGGCTTCTCCCAGCTCTGCAACAAGTTTGGGTTCCCCCCTCCCCGAAACCTTTGTGTGTAGAAGAGTGCGATAATAAGTGATAACATTGGTTTGCAACAATCTTCACTTGCAACCTGAAAGAACCTGCCTGATTTCATATAGCAAACCCGGAAGACGTGTGTGTGTGTGTGTGTGTGTGTGTGTGTGTGTGTGTGTGTGTGTTCGCGCGCGTCCCCCCTCCCAAATATATATTACAAAAAAAAAAAAAAGACGAAACAGGAACTTCTGTCACTTTCTCGAGGTTTTCAATTTTCAGAAGCACAGGGAAATCCTGTGACATCCTAGTTGCAGAGATACTTGGATAAGCCTGAGTCATACACATGCCTTTTCCTATTTTAATACCGTTTCATACATTTTTTAACAGATTGAACTCCAAAGGCACTTTAGTGGTTAGATCGAAATCCCCTGCCGGGAAATAGGAGTGGAGCTGGGAGCTTATAGTTTTGGCCTTTTGTTTTGTTTTTCATCTTTGTTTTTAAAAGAAGGTTACTGAAGCCATGTTGTGATAAATCTCACAGAGCCTTTCAGCAGCAGCAATAACAAAACCTAGCTTTAAATTATGTAAAAAATGTGCAGGTCTGTTTAGAAAAGGTTAAACTGATTTAGAGGTCAGTGGCAAGATGCTTGTTGAGAAAACAAAAACACGATTGCAGATATTTTTCTTCCATAATAAATCTCTTGTCTACATCCTTAGCCTCGGAGACAAATCAATTAAGTTATTACCCCAATAATGATACAAGTGAACTCTATCCTTCCATCCAGACCGTGGCTCTGTTAAGATCATGACAGATGACAGGGATGCCTGGTGGCTTTCCTAAAGACAGTCACAGGATTATTGATTATATTTCGTCCTTTTTGTTCTCAAACTCATTTGCGGGGGGGGGGGGTATGTCTTTGCATAAGTATATGTAAAAGTAGGGCTAATTTGATCAGACAGTGATGTTGTCAAAAAGTATTGTTTTCCGTTCTTTTACTTGTTAGCTTTCCCGGGCAGCAATCACACCCTCGTCTGAATGCCCTGGCTACCCAAGTTAATGCAACTTTTACCTGGTTTAACAAAAGCTTTCTCTTTTTTTCCCATAAAAAAAAAGGTCTGCATTTCTGACTTGTCTGAAGTATATGCTAAAATTGACTAGATTCAAAACCAGGCATCTCTAAACTCATTTCACGTGGACTCATTTAAAATAAATGTACTCGTATCTAGCACACTTACATCAACTTCATCCCTGATGCCAATTTACAATGAATATTCTTCTCCTGAACTCTCCTCCCCCTACCCCCCACCTCTCTCTACCTGAAAAGATGGCTAATTATGTAAAGGCCTTATGTATTCATTTATTTATTGTCAAAACCCGGCGGGGTGTTAGCTCTGAAATGGGGAAAAGGCTCTGAGGGCGAGGCCCTTTTGCTGTGAGGGGCTGGAGGTTTTGTGTGTGGAGGGGGACAGCCTGCTGGTCTGGAGCACGCTGATAAGATGCTCTTCTTTTCACTGGGCTCTCCTTAGATTCAGAGACTAAAAGGGCTGACTGAATCAGAAAAACAAACAGACTTTCTTTTTTCTATAGGCAAAGAAAGAAATGAATGTGTAGGCATTATACAGACACAAGACCCCGGGTACCAGTGGTATTTGAGTCAAAGGTTTCTTTTGTTAGTATTTAGCCATTCACTGGGGAAGCACACTTCCAGTGTGGGGACCTGGTTACCATGAGTGACTTTGTGATCTCATCCTGGGCTTCGTCTAAACGAGAAGTCTAATTAATGCTTTTCATAAGACTTTGTGATGTTAGGCTTGTACCTTTCAGTTCAGATTAATTTGTTCATGTTGATGAAAGAATAGGTAAACTTTAGGTGTATAAAGTGGTTTGATTTTAATCTAGAAATATAAGCAGCCGTTAGAGCTGATTTCAAATAGTTTGCCTAAGGAAAAAATTGAATGTGAGGAATACCTAAAAACCACCTTTGGAAAAAGACATGAGAATCACAGTTTTTTATACATACGCAGGAGTAGTAGCTGACCATCATTGAGCACCTCACTGCCTTCTGGTCAGCATTCGGAGTGCTTTAGGTGGCTTCACTAATTTTAGTCACCTTGACAGCCCTGTGAGGCAGGCAGTAATATCTCCTTTGCAGTTGAGGCAGCTGAGGCACAGCTTGAGTGACGTGCCCGGTCTGTGCAACCCAAAGGCAGGATTTGGACCCTGGCAGTCAAGCTCTTAAAACCCCCCACCGCTCCTGCCTGCTTACACAGGCGCCCCCATAGAGACTCCTGCGGAGCTCACCTGCATCACTGCCCATTGCCTTTCTCACCTCCAGAGTCCAGTTTAGACATTCCTCTTGCCCCCCCCTTTTTTTTTAAGGGGAAGGGTGGAGGTTGTGAGGTTGGAAGTGAAGGATGAGGTAATTGGATGATATGGATGATAGGTTCGTGATTATTTCAATGCAGCATCTGTGTCAAAGTATTGTTTCAGTGGAAACCGTACAATCTCTTTTTAAAAAGTTCGTACTCTACATGTATAGGAGTCACCCAGTTTTAGTTCAGTGCTCATCTCCCTCCTGCCCCATGTAGTATATTGAGGGCATCAAAGAGCACTGATCTCTGTCATCATCTCGGATAAACAGGATTTTCCTGCATCACAGGCCTGTGAGCACTTTAGAAATACACCTGCTTGACTCAGGTCAAAGTGAGAGGCTTTGAGTGAAGTGATAACCCAGTAGGCAGCATCTGGCCAAAGAATGTTCAAGCCTCGGTGGAGAAGTGTGTACATCCTGTTATTGTTGACTGTGACTTTCAGATACACAGTATTCCTTAAGCATATCCAGTCTGTATGAAAGTGCCCCTATAATCTAAACAAAGACCATTTGTCAGGACTTCTGTAATTGTAAACCTGTTTTATTGTGTTTCAAAAGAAAACAGTGCTTCATATTATAGTCTTTAAATATAGAAAATGAATATTTCCATTTTTCTTTGAATTCTTCTATTAGCCACTTCCCTTCTTATGTTTTGCGACTTCCATTTTAGAACTGCTTTCTCGGGGAAGTTGACTTAATTATGTCATGTAAGTTGGCTTTTACAAACTGTAGCATGTAGTGATTCCTTCTTGCTGTATGCCCTGGTGATTTGCAGTGAGGCCTTTGAGGTGGAGAGTGAATGCAAGAATTTGTCTCTGTGTGTGTGTGTGTGTGTGTGTGTGTGTGTGTGTGTGTGTATCTTTCTTTTTCTGTACAAATGATATTGCCAGCAAGTAGCTGAACTTGTTAAATGTCGCTAACTTTTGACGAGTGAAGTACTTATCTCCCCAGTTTAAGTAGATTTACATAGTTTGCTGCTTTTTGAAGATTAACTGGGTGTAGCTGCACGTGAAGAATCCAACAGTGATTCAGTGTTTGGCCTTGTTGGAGGATGACACACAAAGCTGTTGATTAATCCTTTTCAAGCACTTTCTGTTCACAGCAATTGATGTGTAGTAGATTGGGTTTTGTTAGGTTTGAAGATTAAAGTTGTGCATCGAAATACTTAAATAAAAAAGCAGAGAAATACTTAAATGAACACTGAGCTACTCCCAGTTTGTTGCTTTTAGCAAGAGGTAAACATACTCAGGCCACAGAGATTGGCAGTTTAGGGGAAGGTAGCAGAAAATTAAATTGGTATGCATAAGTAAGGTCTTACCTTTTTTTACTTTAAGCTATCTCAGCGTCTTGGTGATTCAGTAGGATTTATGAATCAAGGAACTGCGTTTTAAACATGTATCCATAGCCATTTGAAAAGTACAGAATTCTCCATCTGTGATCACCCACTTTTTCTGCTGGGCATCCCTTTTGGCAGCTCACTACATTTTCTGTAGTTCACTTCAGGTTTTGAACACATTTCTTGTTTTCGTTTGTTCGTCCTTTTTAGAGACTCAGTTATGTTGTCAACCGGGCTTACCTACCACCTATTTGGCAATACTTTTCAAGTCTTTTCTTAGTTGGGGGTGGGGGTGTGGGACGGAGTCTGTCTTGCCCAGGTTTCTGAGAATATATTTCCAAAGCATTCCACCAAAAATAAGTATTTAAAGATACATAGACAGTATTCCTTCCCAGCCTCAACTATATTGAATCTTCACAACATCCCATATGAAGTAGAGAAGGGTCAGGAATTTGGAGGCAGTGAGTTTAAGTGACCTCGTTGGTCTCTGCCGGCAAGGCTGTGTCTGCTACCAGGAAGAAGAGAAGGAAGCCCGGCGGTGGCCCCACCACACTTCCCTTTACTTGGCCTCCCAAGGACATGTGGCACGCAGAGCGTCCCAGATTTCAGCTTTGGGAAGTGTAGCTCTGTAACTTATTAGTGTTTTTTGTTTGTTTCATAAAGGCCTTTACTCTAGGGTTGTCAGATAACATATAGGACGCCAAGTTAAATTTAAATTTCAGATATACCACGAATAATTTCTTCATATCCATATGCCCCAAATATTGTGTGGTATTGTGTATTTTTATTCACTCAGTCTGGCAACCCTGTCTCCTGGGACGCCAACTGACTTCTTAAAACTAGTGATACAAAATCGTAATTAAAAACCCTATTGTTCCTACTTTTTCCACTAAAATTTTGCCTCTTAGCCTTACCTTGAACCCTGATGATAAGGCAGATTTCCCCTTGTAACTTCTTTAACCATCATTCAGCCTAATTGAAAGAGCGTAGGCTTTTTGCTTAACCTGTATAAATCTCAGTGCCCATTCCACAGGTTGTTGCTGTCAGTCCTTCTGAGGTGCTATTATTATTAATGTCTCCACGGAGCAAGCAGCAGCAGGTGGTCCTGGGAGGCTCTGTGTGATTCCTAGGAGACCTTGACACAGCCTCTGAGAATGGACTGTGTTTAGAAAGTGGGGACAGCCTCTAAAATGGTAAGGACCCAGAGCTTGAAGATGAGACTCTTCAGCCACTGGAAGGAAAGGGAAAGAGAGAGAGGAAAGAAAGAGGGAAGGAACCAAAAAGTGGAAAAGCGCATTCTACCATATTTTAAAACAATTATTCCTGTATTATGCTCTTATTAGCAGAGTTTGCCTTCTCTTTGGAGAAAGAGCCTTCGATTTTCTCTTCTTTACTTATGCAAATACATGATTGGAGAAGGAAAAAAAGCACTCTTATCAGTGAGAATTGCTTTCCTTTAATTTGCTTGAAAACAGATTTGATTATTAGTATATGCACGATGATTTCCTGAATTCTTTCCTTTGTCTTGTTTGTATATTTGGTTTTCAGAGACTCCGTCTTTGCATTACTCAGAAAAATAAACAATTTTTTTTTGTCCTTGGACATCTGTAGGTGTTTGGTGGGTGTTTGTTTTTAAACTCACATCTGTAGAGAATGCTTCACTTAATACATTCTAAAAGCTTAGTGAATTTTGAAATAGGATAGACATACCATGAAGAAGAAAGCAAGCTTTTTCTGGAGTAAACACTAGGTGAAAAAATTAAATTCTACTGTACAGGTAATGAATCAATAATAGCTATTTTTTTAAAGCTTATTTTTTAAGTTTAAATCCAAGTTAGTTAACATACAGTGTAATAATAATTTCAGAAGTAGAATTTAGCGATTCCTCACTTATATATAATACCCATTGCTCATCCCAAGTGCCCTCCTCAGTGCCCATCCCCCCACCTCCCCTCCAGCAACGCTCTGTTCTCTGTATTTAAGAGTCTCTTGTGGTGTGTCTCCCTCTCTGTTTTTATATCATTTTTGCTTCCCCTCCCTTATATTCATCTGTTTTGTATCTTAAATTCCACATATGAGTGAAATCATATGATATTTGTCTTTCTCTTACTGACTTCGCTTAGCATCAGATGACTGTTGTTATTTAACACTTATTAGATGGCAGCAACTACAGCAAAACTTGATGTGATTCAGAGTAGTACCCTAATAAATATATATTTCGGTTCCACTTTATTTAAACATGTAGAATTTCAAAACAATATAGTGTAAACTAGGGAAGATTATATTCATATTTGTTAATTGTGCATACGCTCTAGTCTCAGAAGTGCATTTTAAGGACCAGAGAGAAATTGCCAGAATATTAACAAGTACTTTCCTCTGTTGGTAGGCATAATCATTAGTGACTTATTTTGAGAGATTGTTTATATTTTTTCAACTTTCCAGTCCTCCTTGTCTCCCACATTAAATACATAGTTCTTTGGTTCTCAAGAAAAAAATGAAGTGGAAAAACTTTAGAAAATTATGTTTAATGTCTAAAAGTTACGAACATCCAAGAAGTTCATGTCATTGAGGATTTCATCAAGTAGCATAAAGATGCTCCTTGTTTCTGTGCCTGAGCTTTGAGATGTGGTTCTTTCCTATTTTTTATGAAATTCTACTCTTACTTTTACTGAAAATTCTTAATACCATCTTTTTGAAAATCACTTTTACTGATAGATAGTTTTTATGAACGTAGTATTTTCCTATTTTATTTATTTTCCTTTTTTTTTTAATGTTTATTTCAGAGAGAGAGCGAGTGAGAGCAAGCGAGCATGCGCAGGGAAGGGTCAAAGAGAGAAAGAGAAACAGGTTTCAGGCTCTGAGCTGTCAGCACAGAGCCTGACGCGGGGCTCAAAATCACTCATAAGCTGTGAGATCATGAGCTGACCTGAAGTCAAGAGTTAGATGTCTAACTGACTGAGCCACTCAGTCGTCCCAACATTTTCCTATTTTAAACGGACTTTTAAATATGCTTTGTATGTTTTGATGTTTTAAAAACATTTATCTACACCGATTCATCTACATGAGTCAGTAAGGGAAAAAATAGGAATCATCTTATCCTAGATTACTTTTCAAGAAAGTAGCTATCCTAAATATTGAAGAATTGACCATTATTGTCTCTGTTTTCATTTGACTTATAGCTGAACTTAAATATAGCTGCTTTGGGGGCAGATTCACCCACATTTAACTTCTACATTAAATGTGAAAAACGAGACTGTTCTACTACTTATGTCAGAATCCTTTGGATTTATTTTCTTATGAATGCTCATGACTATCTTCATCACATACTTCCTTTTTAGTTTTAGCTTTTTGAAAGGGCAGTGGAGTGGGAGGTGTGGCTTCTTTACAGACATCTTTAATTTATAATGGAACATGAGGTTTCTGTAAGAAATACACTGTTCAGATAATGTCAGCACTTTAGAAGCTGTTGTTACTGTGTAACCCAGGGGGATTTTCAGGATGTCAGGGGAGTTTTAGATGTGCACTGTGTCGAGGCTTCTAGGCTCCAGAGTGAGAGGAGGAGGGAGCCTGGGGGAGGAAGGAAGAGGTGGGGGCTGAGAGAGAGAAGGAAAGCAGTATTGCCTTGTCGGGTTCTTACTGCATTAGTTGGTGCGTCACTTTACAACATCTGCTAAAGTCTCATTATTTCGGTGCTTTGTACCCAGGCTGGGGCACAAATATGTAGCTTCGTGTTTTGTATTATCTCAGATTATTACATTGCATTTTTTTCTTCATGTCATTCCCATCACCTAGAATTTCCTTTCAGCTGTGTTTGAAGACAAGATCTCTGTCTCTCCCCCTTCAGGGAATTGCCCCCAAATGGCCCTTTTGGAGGACCATTTATGATCAAACCAATCCTATCTAGTGAAAGATTCTAGTAATGACATTGTCTTTACTTTCTGTCTCTGTGTTGTCAGTTGTATAGGTCAAGTGCATCAGACCAATTCCAAGGGAGTGGATATGCTCTTTAGTTTAACTGAAAGTTTAACAGACTCCAAAGCATTGAGTTAAATAATTATTGAGTATGTAACCTAAGTTAAGTCGTTTGGGGCACAGACATCATTCTGTAGGAAGTAAGCTGGTGGCACACAGGGGATACACTGTTGCTCATCAGGGGAAAGGCTGGGCAGGAACACCTGTCAACTAGCTGTGAGATAGCAGGGACCCAAAAGAAGGCAGCCAAATTGTGGACAAGAGGAAGAGCCAAATTTTAGAGACATTTGAGTACATAAAGCCCCTAAAATTGTATGTAAAATGTAGAACCTGGGGAGAGGTTCCTAGCTTTCATTAGTTTGCCAAAGGTATCTGTGTCTTCCAAAAGATTTATGACCACATATGAAAGGGGGAGAACTTACAAATGATGCCGAATTTCTAACTCAGAGGAGATGGGATCGTTGGTTACATCACGGAAGGTGACATTTCAGGCGGAAGGAACATGACAGCAAAGATTTGAAGATAGAAAGCATGGGCTCTATTAGGGGAAGAGTGAGCAATTCAGGTCGGCCGGACTACAGGGTCGAGGTTGGAGAACAGAGGGGAATAGTGTCTAGTTTGCTAGAATGGCTGGACGAGAGAAGCCAGAGTTTAGAAGGGGGTGCCCTGGTTGAAATAAAGTTGTAAAACGGAGTAGTGGCAGTGTGGATGTATTCGATGGGATGGATTCAAGATACTGCACACAGAAAGTGACAAGATTTGGCTGGTGAGTGGGTAGGAGGATCCTAGGTTTCTAGATTTAGATGATCAGGAAAATGAAGAGTGACTGCAGACTTGCTTGCTCTGAGCTCAGTGGTAAGGAAGAACCCTGCCATTCTGATACAGAGATTTTCTACATTTTTTAATGTGTTAAAATAAGTAGGGGGAGAGGTTTGCTGAATATTAATGCTCAGACATCAGGGATGCAGAAGGTCCTTTCCTAGGCAAGTCAGTCTTATAAAGGAAGAATTCCAGACTAAAGGGCTAGTAGCACCCACTGTATGAACCACTGTACCAAGTCATTTTGCATCGAGGAGATGGTTGTAAACTTTTTTTTTTTTTTTTTTTTTACTACTTTCCTCCTGGGACTGCCCTAAAGCCAGTATAGAGGCTGTGTCACATGGGTGCTTGAGTTTTCATGTTTGACCCAGACCCCCACCTTCTTTGGAGTGAAGCACACAGCAGATCTTCTTGATAGTACGTGTCATTTATACTGTGTAGTCATCAATACCATCTGTAGTGTAGTAAGTACCTTCATTTTGTTAAAAGATTTCCCACTTCAACAGAAGTACGGAAGATGGGCAGGTAGGGTGCTTCAGGGGTTAGGGTGTTCATCCCACCACACTAAAAATTTCTGAGGAGAGGCAGTGAGCTTGGTTTGGCCATTACCCTTTCATACATTACCCTCCCCAGGCAGAACTGGAGCTGTGGACACAAAGCTTAGAATGTTGTGAAACTTAAGAGGTGGAGCACTGCGTGTAGGTGAAAGCACTCCAGGGAGAGAATATGTCCCCAAGAGTCTGGACAGATCTAGGGAAACAAAGGTTCCGTAGCGGGAAATGTTGGGGGAATCCAGAGTGTCACAGAAGCCCAAGAAGAAAGGACGAAGCTTCAAGAAAAGATGGTCAGCTCTGTTAACTCCTTTCCTAGAGGTCAGGAAAGACAAAGGCCGAGTAAAAGGCTTTTGGAAATAATCTATTGGGAGGTCTTTGCAAGTCTTTGAAACAGAAGTTTCAATAGAGTGGTTCTGTGTGTGGCAGGGCCGGGAAGGGAAGGCAGGTATTCGGGTTGTAGAAAGCACATTCCAGAGGGTTTAAGGAGTGAATGAGGGAGGAGGGTGTGTCTTTAGAGAAAGGGGGTGTCCAAAGGAAATAGTCCCTTCAGACAGCCTTGAGGGAAGATTATCTTAGTATCTGACTGTGGATGTAGGGTAGAGCAAGATAATGGAAAACAGAAGGAAGAGGTGGAAATAGGTCTTTAAGAAAGATTGAGGCAAGGTTAGTCTTTCAGGGAAGGGATCTGCATGAGTTTCAGGTCAATGATACTGGAAGGAGGAGGTTGGGAATGCAGGGATGTCAAAGAGAAGTAGGGAGAATGGTGACACTCAGTCCTTTAAAAAGCTTACATTTCAGTAAGGAGACTAAGGTCATCTGTTAAGTATGAAAAAAAGTTGGAGGGAGGGGATGTAATTCTAGGCTTAAAAAGTATGACAAAAGATTTGGAATAATTTCTTTTGGGAATTTGGGGAGTATTCAAATCGAGATGAGTAAAAAAATGACTGAGCTGTAGTGAGGGCCCCTGGGAGTTCAGTGGTCTCAGTTGGCAAGATATTTTGACCCTTTTCCAGCAATAAATGGGGGGAAAGAATCTGGGTAAAGAGGGTTTGGCATTGCTAAGGTGAATATATGCAAAAATTGAGAGCACTGTTATGAAGGTTAAGGAGACAGGTGAAATGAGAAGACGTGATAAACCTGGAGACCAGGGAAGGGCATGCAGGTTGTAATGAGATAAAAAGTGAGGTCCCTGGGAGTGAGAGAAGGAGAAATTTGAGAGGACATTCTGGGATCAAGGTGTTGAAGGTGGGGTCGTTTCAGGATGTTAGGGCTGCTGGGGCGATTAAATGAGATAATGCATATGTGTTTGGCAGGCAGTGAATGCTCAGGTGGTTATAATTATGCAGATGTGGCTCTTGTATAACTTATACCTCCCTATCTCTACTGTTATAATATTTGCGTAAATCAAATCCTACTTCAGACAGGCTTCAACAAACCATGAACCACAAACCAAAATAAAATACTAATTTTTTTAACTGAACCACAAGCCCAGCTTAAGTTTTAAAATACACTGTCAAACTATTTCAGAACATCTAAGTTGCTTTTGAAGAAAAAAAGTTGGAAATGGGTGTGGATCTCAACTCCATCACTTATTGGACCAACTGGCTGGCTTGCCCGCAGGCCTGCCTTCCTCCTCCTCCCTCCCTCTCTCCCTCCCTTCCTCCCTCCTTCCAGTCCTTCCTTCCTTCCTTCCTAGGGTACGAACTTAGATTCTTTGTCGCTTCAGAGGAGAAAGTCAGGTGGATTTCTGGCTCTGTGAGTGCCACCTTTCTCACCATCACCACTTTGTTATGTCCCTCCTCCAGGAGCCTTTACACACCATTCCAGATACACCTATAAGTCTTTCTCTGCCTTTCATTCTGTTTAGTATCTTAGCATCTGAACTATCTTCTTTAATTATTTTTCCTCACAGAATGTGTGAGCTCTGAAGGGAAGAGGCTAATATTTATCGATTACTGTGCACTGGGCATAGGGCTGAGTACTTTTACATTTCATCGTCTCTCTTCTACAGCACTTCTGTGAGATATTTCCTCTTATCCTCATTTCACAGAGGTATTGTAGACACAGAACCCAGACAGTTTCAGTTGTTCACCCCCAATTCCTGAGAGAATGGATATACAGCCCAGATCCTTACCCAGCTTCTCGGGCTTCTCCACTCCACTCTACCAGCAGGAAGGATCTCATATATTGCTTTCACAGAAAAAGGTGGACATGGGTATGGATCTTCATCATTTATTAGTTCACAGTTAGAGTGAACACATTTCTTTTTTTAAAAATTCGTTTTAATGTTTATTTTGGGGTGGAGGGGCAGAGAGAGAGAGAGAGGAAAACACAGAATCAGAAGCAGGCTCCAGGCTTTGAACTGTCAGCACAGAGCTCTATGTGGGGCTCGAACCCACGATCCGCAAGATCATGACCTGAGCCAAAGTCAGACGCTTAATTGACTGAGCCACCCAAGTGCCCTGTGAACACATTTCTTAAACTTTCTTGGTCTTAATTTTCTCAGAGGCAAAACTAGATGTAATAGTTAATGTTATTGAGATGATTAGGTGAAGTCATATATGTGACAGTACTTGGCACAGTACGTGGCACAGGGGCTCTGTCTGCTTCTCTCTTTCCTTGGAGTATCACCTAACACATCAGGATGTTAGAGGATGGGTCAAGGGAAGCTTGAAATGATAATAGTGGTGGAAGATGGATCATTCTGTTCATTAGCAGAAAACGCTTTGTGATGAGAAAGATCTAGAAGTGAAACTCAGTGCTCACTGGTAAAATGGAAGTGATTATTCTATCTGTCCCTGACTTCTAGAGTGAAGGATCAATGAGTTAATGTAAGATAAAGTGTTTTGTGACCTGTCGACACTGTAGTGATGTTACTACGGTTTCTGAGATGGATGCCCTAAACTATTATGTGACCATTTTGCTTCTTTCAGCATCTGATTTTAAATTCATGAAGTTTATTGTTTAAAGCTGCTTCCCCCAAATTATGTTCACTAAGATACTTGGATTCTATTAAATATTGAAAGTGTTCCAAGAATTAAAATATTTGGTGTTCAAAGAAACTTGGGAAACACTACATACTATATGGTATTGTCTTGGAGAGTTACAGTATAAATTAGCATAAAACAGTCTCTGAGAAGTCCTGCAATAAAGACATTTGTCCAGCTTTATGCATTTCATTGTTTTCTAGAATTACTATATCTTGGAACTACTTGTCCTAGAATAGTTACTACCTACATTCTATAGGAATGTTTAGGAGACATTTATTTAAGGAGCCTTTTGCATTTGGAGTTGGAAAGGATCTTAGATGCTATCTAGTGCAACCTCTTTGACCCACAAGGAATGAAAATCCAGAGACAGTGAGTGATTTGTCCAACGTCTTACAGTGTGAAAAGCCTGTCTTCTGATTTTTAGTTCTCCACCACCTTACCTTAAAAGTCTTGGCTGTTCCAAGTGTGGTACAGTCTCATATCCACGTTTTCATAGGAGGTTTTTAAAAATCATTTTCTGAATAAGTGGGCTTTTAGGGATGGTATGTTGCACATTACATTCAGACAAAATAAACTGGAATCTGCCAGCTGTCATCTCTTTTGTTTTTAATTTCTCGTCTCTTAAGGTTCATTTTTCCACCTCTTTTATTGCTTCTTAAAGCATTTATGAAATCATGATTACTGACTTGGGAAATCAATCTAGTTTAAAATATCAGCGATCTAGAAAACCCACACATTCTAATTATTGATGCCCTCCCTTGCCCTATAAATTTATTTTGTCGTTTCTTTCTCTCTCTCTCTCTCTCTCTCTTTTGTATAATTGGCTGTGGGTAGACAAATTTACATATTTTTAGCCCCTTCCTGCCTGACTTATGACAGCATGCAGAATTTGCTCTGTGGTTTCTAGGTTAAGTTCCTGTACAGCGGAAACCACAGTGAAGACTTTACAACCCCGCTGTGCGGAAGGCCCTCCAGGACATGCTTCTCTGTGTTCTTGAACAATGCAAATGACCAGTTTATTGCCCTTTTTTTAATAATTAAGATATTTCAGGCACAGTAGTTCACATGGAACATTTCTCTTTTTATGTATTTCAAGGTTCTTAGTTGCCTAGTGGGCAGGTGTCTGTCAGGGACCCTCATTGATTCTTTCTGGTGTCTACAACATGAAAATTAACCCTCCATGAACCCAGTGATGTGATACTAGTGTTTGGATGAAGTGATATGAAATAATGTCTACTATATCATGTGTACCACACACAAAAAACAAAAACCATAGACTCGTAGTGCTAAAAGAATCTTAAGAGATAAGCTTTTCCAAGTCCTTATTTTAGGGATCAGGATGTTTCAGTATCACACAGCTTATTTATAACAAAACCAGGACTAGAACCCCATATATCCTGACAGTGCAGTTTGGATCTTTTTGAACAAATCCAACTAGGATCATTATTCATTCATTTAATATTTTTAGAGCCCATATGGGCCAACCACTATGTTAGGCCCTGAAAATAACAAATGATCCTGTTCTCAACCTTACAATCTAATAGGGGCTATGGGGCAGGTATATAAATAAGTATATAAGGTAGGAATTAATGCCATAAGAAGGGCAGATATTTAAGAAGTTCATAGTAACATATCTAACCTACGTGCCATGCTCCAACTGATCTGAATTTAGACTATTTGATTTCCAGGTACATTTGATTTGATTCCAGCGTAGAAACAAGATTCTCAGTTAGCTGATCAATTTTGTCATTGTGTTAGTTGTCACAACCCTTTAACTGACCATATTGAGCTGCTTATTGGGGTACTAAAGCAGAGTAGAGAAGAAAAGAAAGTCTATCGTCCACTTTCCTGGCATCAATTCATTGCCATAGTTGGTTTTAATTCTTCGAAAGGGATGTGGGAAACTAGAGAGCATTAAGACAAATTCAAGCAAAAAAGATGCTATTTCAACTTCAAAGAGGATCTTCTTTTCATTTTCTCTAGTTCGATGTGTGAATTAGGAATGGAAAATAGTACTTGTGGAGTAGGAATTGTTGACAGTCAAGGTAAAGATTCAGTAAAGGTTTACATAGGAGTTGCTCATATATTACACAGCATTGTGGGTAGCTCAGCTCAGCAGATGTTTTTCTGTGAAGAGCCAGATAGTAAATATTTTAGCCTTTTCAGTCCATAAGGTCTCTCTTACAGGTACTCAGCACTGCCTTTGTAGCTCAAAAGCAGCCATACATAATGCACATACAAATGGAAATGGCTGTGTTCCAACAAGTGGCAGATGAGATTTGGCCTGTGGACAGTGGTTTGTAGGCACCTGATCTATAGGATCCTTTGTTGGCCCTTTTACCAAAAGGTACACAGAAGGAATTGCAAGAAAATGAAACTCAAACCAGATAACAATGATACTAGCATCATCAAAACAGGTTAGACACAGAGTAAAACCAAGTGAATGTAGGTCTGATTCATAGCTTCGACCAAAAGGTTTTGGATTAACGGCTCAGTCTTGACTAAGTATTTTATTTGACTCTGTTTAGGTAGGCATCCTTTATGTATCTATGTAATCATTACTTCCTTAGTCAGTTTTTTGTATTTTGAACCCCTAAGGCTTGGCCATAACTCTGAAGTGGTAAGACAGAGAGCCATGGTAAAATAGAAATAGCATCCTGGCAGTTACATGTTAATTTTTTTCTTTAAACATATTTTTTGACTAAATTTGTATTTTACTAATTATTATCAGAACAACCTGGTCTGAGCAAACTACTGTTACACCTGTGTAATTAGTTTGCTAGGGCTGCCGTAACAAAATTTTATAAACTGAGTTCTTAAACAACAGAAATTTATTTCTCACAGGCCTCAAAGGGAAGTCCAAGATCAAGGTGTTGGCAGCGCCATGCTCCCTCCGGAGGTGTGAGGGAAGACTCTGTTCCAGGCCTCTCTCCTAACCCCAATCTTTGTATGACATTCTCCCTGTCTCTGTGTCTGTCCCAGATTTTATAAGGACTCTAGTTTAGGCCCCATCTTGATAACCTCATCCTAACTTGATTATCCCTGTAAAGGACCCTGTCTCCAAATAAGGTCACATTCTACTCCAGCGATATCTTTCTTTTTGGGTGGGCCCAATTCTTCTCATAACAACCTGATACCAGACAGTCCTCTTAGAACTCATCAGTTGGTAGTCTTTGGCCCAAGATAAAGCCAGAATGCTTCATGACTCATTTATGATCATATTAGCTTTCAAATAGAAGTATTATACTGCCAGCCCTGTTGTGCACATGTGAGGAAATGTTTTGTTTTGTTGTTTTCAACCTACTGGATAAAAGAAATTTCTTTATAGAAATAACTTAACCATGTAAAATGGCTATGGAAATGTCCATTAGGAACCATAACCTTCAAGGACCTTGATTAACTGACACGCTCCTCCCACTGATTGGCTTTGCCCAAGTCTGTACCTGTCATTTCAGCCAAACGTCTTTTCCTTGCTTCTTGCAGTCTGTTTTTCCTTTCTTCCAAGCTTTTGTTAAGCTGTCACAAATGGCCACAGAACTCTGTTCTCTTCAAGTTCACATTCCTCTCTTCTTTAAATTGAAATTTGAGGTCTGCCTCTTCCAGGAAGATGATCACTGTACTTTGTCTCTCTCTCTCTTTTTTTTTTTTTTTTCCAGTTCCTTCTATTACATTAAGACAGAATTCTGATGCGATGGTTTTCTATCAACTACATCTCAGTTGGGGTTTGCGTGTAGGTTGAGTGGAGAAGCAGTAATGCTCTTTCTATGGAGGAGAGGATGATTTGCACCACTACCCATTAAGGCGTCAGGTTACCTCTAGGGACTTGGAATGGGAGTGAGTTACTGTAGTTATGAGGTAAGTCCTCCATAACAGCAAGGTTCTTGTCATTTGCAAGTATTGTTCTGAAAGCTATTATAGAGCTATAGTTCTGTAAGGAACATGAAGTGATATTAAAGCCTCTTGAGTCTTATATTAAAATTTAAAGATGTTCATAGGCTCCATTTGAGGTACCTCACTTTGGTTATTCTCAACCTTCTCTTTCTCCCTTTTCTTTTTTTCTTTATTTTTTAAATGTTTATTTTTTGAGAGGGAGATAGAGTACTTGTGAGAGCAGGGGAGGGGCAGAGAGAGAGAGAGACAGAGAATCCCAAATGGGCTCTGTACTAACAGCAGAGACCCCAACACAGGGCTCGAACTCCTGAACTGTGAGATCATGACCTGACCCAAGTCGGATGCTTAACAGTCTGAGCCACCTAGATGTCCCCTTTTTTTTTTCTTTTCTTTTCCTTCCTTTCCTTTCCTTTTTTTTTTTTTTTTATCTTCTCTTCTCTTCTCTTTGTTTCTTTTTCCTTTGAAACCTAGGACACATCTTGGATGCCAGCAATTTTTAAAAAAACAATAAATTAGTTTTTTCTCTTTACAAACACAATAAATTAGTTATTTGTCTTCCTTTTGTAAATTATATATAAATTGTACTTAATTGATGAGTTGTTCTTTTGTTTGCTTCATATTTTTGAGCACTGGAACCTGTATTTGTCACGTTCGATTTATGTAGCATAGCACTTTACATGTATATTTGGGGCACAACATTTACTGGTTTTATTCTCAGGTTTTCTTTCAACGTCCTGTTTTTTTGGGGGCGGCTGGGTGGCTCAATCAGTTAGTTAAGTGTCCAGTTTGGTTCAGGTCATGATCTCAGTTTGTGAGTTGGAGCCCCGCGATGGGCTCTGTGCTGATGGGTCAGAGCCCGGAGCCTGCTTCAGATTCTGTGTCTCCCTCTCTCTCCCTCCCCTGCTCGCACTTGTCTCTCTCTGTCTTTCAAAAATAAATAAATGTTTAAAAAAATTATCAAAGTCCTGTTTCCTTGCTGCATTTAAAGCTTGGATTTGCTCATGTAGACTTTTTCAGAAACACAGCCAATGTGTGAAGTTGAGCATACTTATTAGTCATTAGAAATAAGCAAGAATTTATCAGTGACTGCAGTGCTGTGTGTCAGGGAATGTGCGTTTCTGCCCCAAATAAGGTTGTTAGGTTTATAAAAGCAGCGACCTTCTGAGGTTTTTGGCCACAAACAGTCACAAAAACTAAAGTAAAGATTTTAGACGGTTTATAAAATGAACAGGTGTGGAATTGACTGCATGACTGAATAGGAACAGAAAGGTCTTGTTGTATAGGAGGGGCACCGTGGAAGACCTCTTCCAGGGGCATCTCCAAGGTGAGGATTTGTATTTGTTTGTACCCAGTGAAGTGTGTAGAGTTGTTAACCTGGAACTGGACAGTGAACTCTACATGTCAGTTAGTGAGGAGCCAGGAAACCCTCTCACATCTGAGAGAGGGTTGGTAAGAACTGTCAGATCAAGAAACCGGAAATTGCTCAGATCAGCTGATGCAAAAGAGGATCTGGAAGGTGGGGCCAGAGAATGTGCAGTTTTAGAACCAGGAAACGCCTTTTCCTGTTGGCGAGTGAAAGGATCAAGTGTCATTTGGATGAGTTGAAAGACACTGTGGAGAGCAAGGGACCAGATGGTGCTTTGGGAGTGGCATAGTCACAGAGTCAGGGTGCTGGGGCATGAGGGAGTAGCAGAGCCCCAGTGTCTAGAAGATTCAGGTCAGCTCTAGAGACCGTAGAATAGAATAGACCTTCCCTCAGTAGGAGGAACATTAGGACTCCTAATTTCGAAGACACACTATCTTTGTTTTACGCTTTTTAGAGGCGTTTCCTGAAGTGTGGTCCAAGGGCTGCCTATATCAGAATCTCCTGGGGTTCTCATTAAAAATGTAAACTTTGAGGCCTCACTGTGTCAGGCATACTTGGACACTGTGGGCCATTTTAAGGTCTCCAAGTGATTTAGAAGCTCACTGAAATCTAAGGACCACTGGGGTGAAAGAATCCTCAGAGAAGCTCTGCTTGTTTGAATCTTTCAGTGATGAAGAATGAGCTATCTTATAAAGCTGTGATCTTTTAAGTCCACGGATGATGCAGGCAGGAAATGTAAATGGATGCCAAGTAGAGAATGACAAATTTATGAGTAACAGAGTCAGAACTGGGTCCAGAGAAAAATTGGGATACATCTCTTCAGACTGACGTCAGAAAAGCCAACCACGCGTGTCCCTTGGAAACTTGGTTGGCCAGAGTACTGGACTTAGCTAGGCTGATGCATTTGAGCCATTCTGAACTTCTATAAGAAACTGGAAGTGGTTTTGCAGGCGTCTGGTACAATGTTGAGCCAACTAGGATTCCAGGGTCAGGCATAAGCCTTGAGGATCAGATGGAAATCTTTGAAATTCAGGATACAGACAAGCTTTTTCTTTTTTTCCTGTCAAATTTTTGCCATGGATTTCTAGCTTTCCTTTTTTCTTCTTTCTTTCTTTCCTTCCTTCTTGTATTTTCAGATATACTTTGCTTGCTCAGCCACAGTCCACAACACTTAGCAGTTACTGCTAATATTAGGAAATAACATTTACTAAAAAAAAGCTCTTGCTAAAATTTGAGGTTTTCCCAATTCTACCTCCTCCCTCCTAAGGGGAGAATACAAAGAGAACCAATATAATAAAAAGAACGGTGACTGTAGTGTAGTTTTGCTGGCCTCAGCCTTTTCTCCACTGTCACCACTGCCCAGCCCCCCTACTATAGGGAGTGACAGGATTGTGACAGTTTGAACTTCTGTATTGACAACTGTACGTAGCTAGGAAAGGAAAAGCAGTCAGGAAAATCAAGAGGTGAGGGCAGTCTTAGGATTTGATAAACCAGACGGTGAGTATCCTGTGGTAAAATTTGTTGAAAACAGTAACTTGACCGCCATGGGGGAAACAAGCTTCTCAGTCCGTCAGCTGATGTCCAGCTAAGAGGCATGGGATCTGTGAAGATTAACAATTAGCATGAAGATACCAGCACACTGGAAAACAGACCCAAGTTAATAAAAGGAGGGTTAGAAGGAATAAATAATCAAAGTCTTACAGTTCAGTGAAAACTACTGAGGGAAATTGAGTATAAGTAAGTGTGTGAAAAGGCCGGTGTGGTCGGTTTGACCATGAGTATTAGTCATCAAACTGACTTCGCTGCTTAGGCCGTTAATAGAGCTTTGCCTACATTAATAAAATTACAGTATTTAGATAAGGAAATGAAGTCATCGACTGCTAAGACATTAAAAGTTCTAATCCAAAAGTTCATCTATGTTGTTGTTTTAATTAGGACCCCTTGTTTTTTCGCAGAAGCATTGCATTTGGTAGGTTTAGTTCTCAGGCTCTCCTGTTGAAATGTTATTAATAGTAGTTAGAATCCTATGTTAGCTACCAAGCCCGTAGTCTTCTAAGGGACTCTCAGAACGGGTAGTGACAGCTCCAGTTCTGAATCTCTGTGAGCAGAGCATTGTCACGTGGTGCATTAGGTAGAGGGAAAAAATCGCTTTCTCACTTCTAATAATCATAATGAAAAATGTAAATCATCATGGCCTTTTGTTCTTCCTCTTCTCTCTCCAAAGACTCAGAATAACGGAAGTGAGGCCCCTCAAATGGAACATAGGCCCGTCTTTACATTATCTTGCCGATGCTCTTCTCAGCTGTCTTAAATGACGACTCTCTCCCCACATTGTACCGTGAAGTTCTGGGATTTCAAAGAAGGGCCGTAACTTAAGGTATCTCTAGCTAGAATTTCAAGTGGTAAAAAAGTCCAGGGACGATGAGGACTGATCAGATTTGATCGGGCCAGCTTTTCCAGGGAGCCTTTCTTGGGAAATCGTCCTCAGCGATCCACTCCCCATTTTACTTGCCTTTTGTAGCAACTTCCACTTTGGACTCATTTTTGTTTTCATTTTTTTCCTTATTGTGGCTGGGCAAAAGAGCCTCAAAGCAGCAGGAGAGGGATTGAAAAATTACTAATAAGTCAGTTCTACGAATCAATCCGTGGGTGCCTGCACTCGGCTGGGTCCTGACGGCCATGCATATTGAGAAAGATGAAGCCAAGTGCAGCTGGCAGTTACTGAGCACCCCTTGTGGGCTGGGCATTTTACCCTGACACGCTTGTGCAATCCATAACCATTCTGCAAGCTAGAAGAGATGGTATTGTCCTCACTTAACAGATGAAGAGATGAAATGTGTGGGCGTGAAATCATTTGCCCAAGGTCATGGTGAGCAAATGGCAGTGGTGGGATGTGAACTGAGGCCGTTCGATTTCAGAATCCATCCTTTCAACTCTCATTGCTATAGTGCCTCCTTAGAAGTTGTCTTGGCCACAGTTGTTGGTTATTGCACTTGTCTGGCGCCTTAAAGGAATACCACTGGAGGCTAATAGTTGTTAAGATTTTAATTTGGACAGCTTCTATGTTGGAGCAATTAGAAATGTCAGAGAAACCTCTTAGAGAAACATCTTAGTTTGGATATGAGGCTGGACAAGATGACACATATGTTTCTTTCTGGATCTAATTATGGTTAAAGAATTATTGGTAATAGGGACGCTTGGGTGGCTCAGTTGGTTAAGCGTCCGGCTTCAGTTCAGGTCATGATCTCATGGTTCGTGGGTTCGAGCCCTGCGTCAGGCTCTGTGCTGACAGCTAGCTCAGAGCCTGGAGCCTGCTTCAGATTCTGTATCCCCCTCTCTCTCTGACTTTCCCCTGCTCGTGCTGTCTCTCCCTCTCTCTCAAAAATAAATAAAAAACAAACAAAAAAAGAATTATTGGTAATATAACTCAGTGGGTACTTAGGTCAAATAATTCTCCACACATTTAAAAAATTTTTTTAATGTTTATTTTTTGAAAGAGACAGAGAGTGAGTGGGAGAGGGGCAGAGAGAGAGGGAGACACAGAATCTGAAGCAGACTCCAGGCTCTGAGCTGACAGCTCATGGGGCTTGAACCTTCATACTGTTGAGATCATGACCTGAGCTGAAGTCGGGCACTTAAAGAGGAAAGTCACCCAGGCACCCCTACATGTGTGGGTTTTTTTTTAAGTTTTATTTATTTAACTAATCTCTGCACCCAACATGAGGCTCAAACACATGACCTGGAGATCAGGAGTCGCATGCTCTTCCAACTGAGTCAGCCAGGTGCCCCACTGTATACATGTTTGATTGTATATCGCAGATTTTTAAAAGTAAGGTTAAGAGAGTCAAAATCGACCTTTAGAGAAAGCTGCTGTCATAGATTGAATATTGTCCCCCCCATTCATATCTAACAAGAACTTCAGAATGTGACTTCATTTGGAAATAAGATCTTTGCAGATGTCATTAGTTAAAGGATCTTGCTATGAAGTCAAAGTGGCCATAAGGTGGGCTTTAAATC
Organism: Suricata suricatta; assembly: GCF_006229205.1. Lineage (NCBI taxonomy): Eukaryota > Metazoa > Chordata > Mammalia > Carnivora > Herpestidae > Suricata > Suricata suricatta. The sequence goes on from NC_043702.1 coordinate 68,636,710, forward strand.
CAGCGACTGGTGTCTTCATAAAAAGAGGGTAAGACACGGAGACACAGTGTAGAGGCTGCGTTGGGATTATGCCACCATGAGGCAGAGAACAGCAGGAACTGCTAGAAACTGGAGGAAGCAAAGGATTCTCCCCTTGAGCTTTCCAAGGGAGCACTGACACCTTGATTTCAGACTTCTGGCTTCCATAACTGTGAGAGAATAAATATCTGTTGCTGTAAGCCACACTAGCCCTAGGAAATTAACACAGCCGTCTTCCACTTTCTCTCCACTTATATTTTATCTCTAACTTTTGAATAGCTTAATGCACGTATATAATGTTGTAGTTTCTGTACAAACTGGGTTTTAAATTTCCTGACAGAAACTAATTACATTAAATTGTATTAGCATGGCTACACTTTACATTGAATTAACTTTATATAAAGAGGTGAGGTGCGTCTCAAGGAGTAGCTTTTTTTTTTTTTTTAAGAGCCCGCTGGAAGGGGTGGGGGTATTGTGAACGAATTTTATCAGACCACTTAGATGACTCCATTAAGAAGTTAGTCTTCTAAATAACTCTCTCTCTTACACTTCTCTAAGGTTAAAAATCAATTAAAAGGATTGGAGCGAAGGTGTCATTTTTCAATTGAGAGTCTAATAAAGCGAATCCTGGCAAGAATGAATAACAACTGCCAGACCAGATGTGGCCATTACGGAAGGCAGTAGGATCCCAAAGTGATTACATCTTCTTGAAGGGTTATAGTAATTCTGATTAATCTGTTTTGAAAAGACAGATTCCCACAGATCTCTTGTATCCAGAGGCAATATGATTAAGATTATTAGGACTCCTATTTTTCTCTGAATTGTAATTCTCACTATCAATCATAATTTGTCTAGTATCTCTGGTGTCTTGAAGTCTAAATTAGGAATTTTAAAAGCCCACCTGTCATTGAATTGGGACTTGTTCCCAAGATGCTTTAGTCCAGAGAGGAAATAGAACATGTTTCCAATGTAAGTAGAGGTCTTGTTTCAGTTTTTAAAAAAATAATGTGATTGATGTATTTCTCCCTAGATGTCAGACTCCTTTCTAAAATACTTGGGTTCCACCCCCTTTTACTCTTGCTGACCCCTCTTACCTCTTTGTAACACAGAACTGTTCAACATACAGTATTTTAATCCCTGCAACAGTTAACATACTTTCGGACATGAGCCAGTCTGTTATTTATTTCCACACCAAACGCACAAAGCTCTGGGTCCAGGGCACGGAGTGGGATTATCAGACAGGGCATGACCAACGTGTTCTCAAAAGGCTTACAGGCTAATGGAGGAGATTTGTTCTTTAATGTAGCAATACCATATTAGAAAGTGTTAAACTTTTGTCGAGACTCCATGTGCTGTGTTGAGAAGATCTAAAGGAACGCAAGTTGCCTTAGTATCTTCCAGTCTTACTCTCCCACAGTAATATTGTACCATTACTTTTTGAGTAAAGAAGGACATGTCACTGAGTTTCACTGTTTGGCAACCAGTTTCTTGAACCAAAACTTTTGGTTTTGTTTTACTGATGGGTGTTAGGAAGATTTTTAGTAACTGTGACAGTAACCATGACCAAATCGTTAATTAGAACAATTGTGTATCAACCAGACCACTGAAACAGTGAAACTTAATAGCATGTGCCCCCTTATTCCCATTTTCTCCTCTGCTTAGCTCCTAAACAGGTTGTCAGACAGACCTTATTTCACTACCAGACCACTGCCTCCTCGGTGACCTTGGAAAGTCCTTTATCTTCTGTTTTCTTAGCCATATAATGGTGATAATCATACTTACCGTATTTTGGTTAAGTGAAATGGTACATACAAAGCACTTAGCTTGGTACAGAAACATTGTAAATGCTCAACAATGTTAATGATTATTACTATGAATAACACACATTTCTCTGGGAGAAAAAAATTGTTTTCAGTAAGTTGTCTTGGCTTAATATGGTTTTTCCCCCTTTGGTTTTTGCTTATCTAACTTTGTTTAAAGATTACCTAGACTACTTTGAGAGTAAGAAAAAGATAAAATATTATAGTAAGCAAATGGCTAAAACCTATCCCCTTCAGTTAAGGAGAAAACATTGGTCTTGGCTTTTTATCTATTTCTGGAAAGACAACCGCTAGCAAGGATTTGCACATCAGCTATCACTGCAAGGTAAGAATTGGGTTTTGCAGTGAGGGGGAATGGAAATGAAGCTGGAGTGTGTGATGCATGCAAGGTCCCCACAGGTATTTCCAGGGAACGCAGAGTAAGGTGACCTGTCCAAGGTTTGATGGATAAATTCTGACCCCAATATTTATAATTTATAGACTTGCCTTTTAAAAAACATACCAAGCCAGGCTTAAATTATCCTTTAGATTTGTATCTTGTGCATTTGTGTGGTGATGGAAGTTCTTCTGAAAGTAGGGTGACGTTTTCCTTTGAACAGTTCCGTGCTGGGAACTGCTGGGCTGCAGAAAGCACAGGGGAGCGGCTGGGGTCCTCCGCCTCTGGGAGGTGTGGGCCTGCTGCCTGCACTTCCTGGCCCCAGTGTAGACAAGGAAGCCTGCCTGTTCGTTCCTGAGTTCTCTTCTGTGTTGGAAGTTACAGGGCCTGGTGCTGATCCTTAAAATAAAATCCACCATTCTTCTTAGTTCATTCTTTTGCTCTCTGCTCTGATTTTTAAATTGGGCAGAGAGTACCATTTTGAGATTAAATCTGGATGTAAAGAAAACATCCAAAGAACTTGAATTTTAGGACTTGTGACGTCTGTATGGAGAAACAGAAAATTAAAAATTGTGTTCCCCTCTGGCATTGTTTTCTTTTTTAGAAAAACGATTTGATAATGTAGGAGTGCTCTGAAGTTTTGATTCCACTGCTTAGCATTCAGTGAAATTAGTGATCTGCTTAGCTGCAGGCCACACGTGGGCCTTTGTTCCTCTCAGCTCTGTCTAGGCAGGGGGCCACAGAGGTGTTTGGGCTCCAGCCTGGTTTTCCCTTTTCCTGTGCTGGAAATGCTTGCTGGCTGCTTTGGGTTAGGTGGGGAGTTGGGGAGAGCTGGTTACCTGGCCATTAAGTATAGAGTCTCAAGTCAGTTTCCATTTAGACATGATTTTCTTTGTAAATGTTTCTTTGTGGTTGTTGGGAACGGATGGTGTTGTTTTCTTGTTTTGTGCATTTAGAAGGCCGGAGACTTCTGAGACCCAATATGGATACTTGTCACTAATTAGGTTAATCTGGAATTGTGATTGGAGTGAAAGCATGTTTAGTGATGTGCCTCAAAGGTAAAAGATATTTTATTTGCTACTATAATGAAAGTAAATATAATGCGAAGAAAAAGGGATTGTGGAAACTCAAGTGCAAAGTCCAAGTACTGTGCTGCTCTGAGGCATGTGATCCCCACATCTACCCCCTTCCCTACCCCCCCCCCCCCCACGGAGGTTCTGGGTCTCCATTCTAGAGAGCTGGAACTTGACTGCCCAAGGTTCCTTGGAAAAGAAACTCTCTCTGGAATGTGATAACTAGTAATGTGTACATTTAGCTCATTTTGGTAGAGGCGAGGGAGCCGATGCGTTATGATTAACTTTAGTAACAGAAAAAGGTGTCCAGGAAGATGAATAGCTTCACTCTTTTCATCTTGAGCAATAACTCTGTACGCTAAACAAAGAATATTGTGAAATAATTTTAAGACTGAAAGAAAAAACATTGCATCTGGTTTTCGTAAATATTGAAACCATTTCCCAGATTCTGCTTACCGCAGAATGTAGTTCTTCAGTTTCTCTCCTTGAGGAAGGATGAAGAGAGGGGTGAACCTTGCCAGGATTTTGAGTTGGTTAGATTCCAAGGCGTCTTGCTACTCCAAGGCTGATAGCATCACTCCTGAAATGATCAGACAGTGGTGCATGGGCTGAGTCGGTAAAATAAGGGCGAGTCTCAAGCTGTTAGTAGCAGTAGATACTCGGTCTGAATATGGAGTATCGATAAAGAGAGATCTGACATTTCAGAAAGCTCGTACCTGCAAAAAGGGGAACTACTTAGTCAGATCAAGAGAGTAAATAACAGTTTTCCAGAGTATACCAGTGAGCTGCTGGGAGCAAGATTTGCATACATTTTTGAACTTTTGAAGGAAATCAACTTACCTTAGAGAATTAATATGAGCATAATCATTGTGAACTTCATGATAAAAGTCATTGCTGGAATACACAAAAGGAAAAGTTGTACAAGTCTCTCTTTTATCTTTATAAGGAAACTGAGAAGCTGAAGTTAGTTGTTTAAGTATATGAATTTTGTGACATGGATAGGGAAATCAGACAGTGGGTAGACAGTTCTGATTCTTCTTAGGTTTCTAATCTAACCCTATTAAACTGCCAGTTGACCCTGAATGTACTTCTCTGACAGAAAGGCAACATACTGCTGTCATTAATCTGTTTGATTTTTGTATCTTCTTGTAGATAGGTGGTGCAGACAATGGTTACGCATGCTGTCCACAAAGTTTTAATATATACGGAGATTGAAATGGTGCCATTCATAACAATTTTTAGGAGTTCTAGATTATAAATTTAATAGATGGTTTGAGTTTCCTTTCTTTCTTTTATCTTTTCTTTTTTTTTTAAGTGGGAAACTAAATGTCTAACACAGACATGGGCGTCCAAGTAAGTCATCTAGAAGTTGACAGTAAATAAAATATGAGGTGTGAAAGAGACTATACAAAATATATACTTTTTCTGTGGTGCCTTAATAGGACTAGCATATCAACTTTCCTTTTTAAAACCCATTAAGAAAACTTGACATGTACCATCATTTTTGCTACAGTCCTTGCAGCAAAGAAAGGGTTGGTGCCTTTTGACGGTAGTAGTGGTGGGAATGGAGACCTAGTTCTGCCTTGAATTAGCTGTATGACCTTGGATATATGCTTTAACTTCTCTGAGTTGAGGGATTAGATTAGGTCATTGTTCCTCAATATTATTAAAGCCAAGCTCCCTTTGATAAAAATTAAAATACTGTAACCCCCCACAACCATTCCTAAAGATCCTGTTATGCTTCCGATCGAGAATTACTACATTGCCGTACCTCTGATATCTTCTCTCAACTCACACATTTTGTGGTTCTGAGCAGATACTGACTTGGAAATCAGATGAACAAAGGTTTTTATCTCTTTCTGTGAATAGGTATAGCTTGTTCCTTCTTTTAAAGCCGGAAGAGGGGCGCCTGAGTGGCTCAGTCGGTTAAGCCTCCAACTTCAGCTCAGGTCAGATCTCACTCATGAGTTCGAGCCCCGCGTCAGGCTCTGTGCTGACAGTTAGTTCAGAGCCTGGAGCCTGCTTCCGGTTCTGTGTCTCCTTCTCTCTCTGCCCCTCCCCCTCTCATGCTCTGTCTCTCTCTGTATCAAAAATAAAATAAAACATTTTTAAAAAATTAAAAAATAAAAATAAAGCCGGAAGAAGACTTTTCTAAAATTCATCCTCACACACCAAGAGCACTGCCTTGAGTCCTGCCTTGTGCATGTGTGTCACCTAGAAGCCTGGTAGAAATGCACTGACCCCACCTGAAATGACTGAGTAGTGGGTTTGAAAGTACATCAAGGCCTCCGAAATGCAGCACACCATTGGTTTTTAACCCGCTGGTGGCTGTATTAGTGGGGTCTCAAATCAATATAGTAGGTCACTACCAGCATTTCTCTTTTAGGGAAATAGATGAGAAAAGAAGGTGCACTGACTATGGTAAAGGCCGATAACCATTTCACAAAATTTTTCTTGCAGTTTTTTATGGTTTTGCCTGTATGCTCAGGCAAAAATTTCATTTTTGAGGTGGATTTCAGGCAAAAAAATAGTTGTTTTTTTTAAGCCCCTGTGCTTTGTATTAGAGACTGTATCTCAGAGACTGTAAGACAATATAGCTCAGATACATCAGAGACAATGTATCTTAGAGACAAAAATCTCCTTCCTTCTGTTTACCCCCACCCCAGTCACACATGCACAGACATTTACATAGAGATACACAGAGAAACATATTAGAGAGCTGTTCTACACTAATTATACACTGTGTATCAGAAGTTAGCTGCTGGGTTTTATCATGAGAAAGAAATGAATGTATTCATTAATTTTTTGAGCTAATACAACTCAAAAAATTTTTCCTGTGATATTTTACTTTGGCTATATACAGATCACAATAGTGTCAGATTTCATTTTTAAAATCATTATGAGATTTCAAATACTACTTGTTTAGTTTCCTGAAAGTACAGATAATGCTTTTTTCTCTAGGGGTGCGTTTATGAAACCCATGATGCTATATGCTCATTCACATGGCAATTCACATCTTTAAAAAAAAAAAAAAGAACGAAATCATTGGGGTTTCTTTGGGTAAGCTGACTCATATAATTTTTCAAATTTTAATGTTCAGTTAACAACTTTACAATACTTGCAATAAGTATTGTTTAAAGAAGGAATATTTTAAAATAGGTAGTTTCCACCCTGAGAACTTTGCAATCTCAGCAGTTAAGTCTCTAACAAGAAATACAAACTGTACTCTACATAGATTTTTAAAAACAGCTGGAAGGAAGTTGTCGACGCTGGAATCCTAACTCCATTGGGGTGAGGCAGGAAATCAGAACATTGCAGAGGTGTTCTGAACTGTCATGATAAAGGCAATGCTGCACTTCCCTTAGGAAGTTTTTTTTTTTCCAAGTTATTTTGAGTAAAAAGGAAAAGAAGAATTTGTTCTTGTCTCTTTCATAAGGCTCTGTGTTGAGGAAGAAAACTGGTGTAGATCTGAAAATTCCTCATCTGTGGCTTAGAAGGAGGGGGAAGAAAAACACTCTGCATACCTGCATTCAGAATCCAGAAGCGTAATTAACTTCACACCTGAAGTTGGGCAGGATTTTAGGTTTAACGAGTTCTTTTTTTTTTTAATTTTTTAAATGTTTTTATTTATTATTGAGACAGAAACGGAGCATGAGTGAGGGAAGGGCAGAGAGAGAGGGAGACACAGAATGGGAAGCAGGCTCTAGACTCTGAGCTGTCAGCACAGAGCTCAATGCGGGGCTCGAACCCATGAACTGTGAGATCATGACCTGAGCCGAAGTCGGCCACTTAAGCAACTGAGCCACCCAGGAGCCCCTGGTTTACCGAGTTCTAATAGTTGTTTGTTCGCGGTGTAATTTGTTTATTGTCTTCAGTTTTCTTAAAAAAAATTTTTTTTAATGTTTTATTTATTTTTGATACAGAGAGAGACAGAGCATGAGATGGGGAGGGGCAGAGAGAGAAGGAGACACAGAACCAGAAGCAGGCTCCAGGCTCTGAGCTAGCTGTCAGCACAGAGCCTGACGCGGGGCTTGAACCCACAAAGAACCCACAAACGTGAGATCTGACCTGAGCCGAAGTTGGAGGCTTAAACGACTGAGCCACCAGGCGCCCTGTTCAGTTTTCTTTTAAGATGGTCTTGGAGCTATTACATGGTCCTTTTCTGTAGAAGAGGTTAAATAGGATGTGAAATTCAACTTTTTGTACCAATGACATGCTGAAACAAAAAGATGCCAGCCCACTAACCAACATAAAGTCTTGACTGATTTCAGCTCTAATATTTTCACCTTAAGAACACTCTAGTTTGGGGAGCTCTGAGTATTATGTCATTAAAACAATTTTTTTTTCTTCTAAGCTTTGATTGTAATTTTAGTATAGCTTATATATTTATAATATTTTCTCAAAATCAATGTGACTAAACAGGGCATTGGTGCTTGGCCTGAGCGGGTGGGAAACATAGCAGCTGGGTGCTTGCTGTGTCTTCCAGCCACATGATGCAAAGTACAGGTCTTTCTGGGGTCTGCCCGTTTAACTTCCTGCTCTATTTCTCTGGCTGTTGGGCAGGCAGAGAAGAGTATCCAAGGGCCTGGCTGCGTTCTGTTCTGATACGCCGTAGCTGGAGAAACATTATCCAGCCTGAGAATTTGAAGGCTAGAAGGGAACATGGGCATCCTGTAGTCTAACCTGCTCATTTCCCAGATGAGGAACGGAGCTGCTCGTACATGATGTTCTAGTTACTGGCTAAGGCAGGATTCGAATTCAGATTATTTCATCTACTCATTTTTTTTTTCTTTACTGTATGCCTTTTCATAGAGCGGATGGGCAAGAATTTCCCTCATTTTACATTCCCCACGAGTTATCCTTTTCACTTACCATCATTAAATTTTCTTTTCTATCTGGGGGACTCTGAGTAATAATCTGTGATAGCATGTCCATATTCTCTCTCAATTTCAAGATTATTCTCCTGCCTTTCTAGTACCATCTTCCTGTCCCTTCCGTTCCCCAAACAGCAGCTTGTCCTAGCATGCCCTCTTAGCCAACCAGGGTTGGTCTTTGCACTGACTTTCATGAACAATGATTTTTCCTGTCTTTGTTTTTGTTGGCTCCTGTCCTCTCCCCACATACCCACTTCTTTTGGGACTGCCATTTGCCACCAATATTCAGCTCATTCAGCCATATCCAGCCCTCCTGAAGCCTTCTTTAACTTTCTGTCCTGGACCCTTTCATCCTCAGTCTTCCATTTGTTGAACTCTTACTTTTTTATTTTTATTTTTTTTTTTTTGAGAAATTGTTCCATACCACACCATAATATGTGTGGCAGGTTATATGGCTGGGAGCCCCTTGTTAGAAGTAGTTCTTCCTAGACACACCAAAAGCTGCTCAACATCACTAATCATCAGAAAATACAAATCAGAACCACAAAATAGCACCTTGCATCAGTGAGAATGGCTGGTGTCAAAAAGACAAGAAATAACCAGAGTTGGTAAGGATGTAGAGAAAAAGGAATCCTCATGCAGTGTTGTGGAAATGTAAATTGGTGTAGCCACTATGGAAAGCCATATGGAAGTTTCTCAAAATACTAAAAATAGAAGTACCATATGATCCAGTAATTCTGCTTCTGGATATTTACCTGAGGAAAAGAAAAATGCTGACTTGCAAAGGTACATCATCATGCACACCTATGTTCACTGCAGCATTATTTACAATAGCCAAGATATGGAACCAACCTGAGTGTCCATCAATAGATGAATGGAAGAAGATGATACACTTGTGTACACACACACACACACACACACACACACACACACACAGGAATATTATTCAGCCTTAAAAAAGAATGAAAATTTGTGACAATATAGATGGATCCTAGAGGGTATTATGCTAAGTGAAATAAGTCAGAAAGACAAATGCCATGATTTCACTTATATGTAGAATCTAAAAAGCAAAACATGTGAACAGACAGACCGAAAAACAGAAGAAAACTCATAAATACCAAGAATAAAATAGAGATTGCCAGAGCAGAGGCAGGTGGGGGATGGGCAGTTTAAGAGGTACAGACTTCCCATTAAAAAAAATAAATACATCGGGGCGCCTGGGTAGCTCAGTCGGTTAAGTGTCCAGCTTCAGCTCAGGTCATGATCTCACGGTTTGTGGGTTCGAGCCCCACATCGGGCTCTGTGCTGACAGCTAGCTCAGAGCCTGGAGCCTGCTTCGGATTCTGTATCTTCCTTTCTCTCTGACCCTCCCCTGCTCATGCTGTCTCTCTCTGTCTCTCAAAAATGAAAATAAAAAACATTAAAACAAATAAATACATCGTGGTGATGACAGCACAGGGAACAAAGCCAGCAGTCTCCTAATAACATTGTGTGGTGGTATATGGCAACCACACTTACCCTGGTGCACCCTGCATAGTGCGTAGAACTGTCAGATCACCGTGTCCCATACCTGAAACTGACATAATGCTGTATGTCAACTATACTTTAGTAATAAAAATTTTTAAAAACCCCAAAGTTTTCCCTTTCTGATGAATGTATTTTCTGGTAGGGAAGTTTTGAGCTGTATTAAGCTCCTCATTTACTTTCTTTCCCCTATAGTTTTCTTGTAAGTTATATCCAGTGCTTCCAGTCTGTCTTTAAAGTCATTTTTTAAAGACTTTTTTTAAAGAGCAGTCTTAGGTTTACACAAAATTACAAGGGAGGTATCCGGATTCCCTATATACTCCTGCTCCCCCAAATGTATAGCCCCCTCCATTATCGACATCATTCACCAGAATGGTAGTTTTTCACCCCAAGGGTGAATCTACATAGACACATCAAAATCACACAGAGCGTTCCAAGTTTACCTTAGGGTTCATTTTTGGTGTTGTGCCTTCTGTGGGTTTGAACAAATGTATAATGATATGTGTCCACCGTTACACTGTCATCTAGAATAGTTTCATTAACCAAAAAATCCTCTCGCCTGTATATCCCTCTGTCCTCCCAACCCCAGGCAGCCTCTGATCTTTTTTTTTTTTTATTGTCTCCATTGTTTTGCCTTTTCCAGAATGTTCTATGGGGGAACCATATAAAGCATGGCCTTTCAAGTTGGCTTCTTTCCCTTCGTAATATGCATTTAAGGTTCCTCCATGTCTTTCATGGACTGATGATTCATGTCTTTTTACTGAATAATGTTCTGTTGCCTGGACATACCACAGGTACATCCTCTCACTTACTCAAAGGGATCTTTGCTGCTTCTCCATTTTGACAATTATGAATAAAGCTGCTATATTTGTGGGCATAAGTTTTCAACTCCTTTAGGTAAATACTAGGGAGCACGATTGTCGGATGGTATAATGAGAGTGTGTTCAGTCTTGTAGAAAACTGTCAAAACTCTGCAAAGTGGCTATGCCATTTTGCATTCCTGCCAGCATGTGCAAGAATTCCTGTGTCTCCACGTGCTCCCCAGCATCTGGTGTTGTCAGTGTTCCAGAGTTTTGCCATTCTCATAGCTGTATACTGGTATCTTTATATTGTTTTAATTTGCAGTTACCTATTGACATATGATATGGAGCGCCTTTTCATATGCATATTTTCCATTTGTATATCTTCCTTGGTAAGGTTTCTGTTAAGATCTTCACCCCATTTTTAATTGGGTTGTTTGTTTTCTTACTGTTGACTTTCAAGAGCTCTTTACATATGTTGGATAACAGTCCTTTATCAGATCTGTCTTTTGCAAGTATCTTCTCTCATTCTGTGGCTTGTATTTTCATTCTTTGAATTTCTCTTTTGGAGCACAAATGGTTTTAATTTTAATGAACTCCACCCTATTGGTTACTTATTTCATGGAGTCTATCTTCATATTGTACCTAGAAAGTTATCACTCTATCTGAGGTCATCGAAGGTTTCTCCTGTTATTTTCTAGGAGCTTTACAGATTTGCATTTTAAATTTTGATCTGTGATTCTCTTTGGATTCATTTTGATGAAGGGTGTAAGGTCTGTATCTAGATTTATTTTTTTTTATGTTTATTTATTTTGAGAGCGAGAGAGAGAGCAGGGCAGGGACAGAGTGAGGATCCCAAAAAGATTCCACGCTGCCAGTGCAGAGATGGATGCAGGACTCCATCTCATGAACCATGAGATCATGACCAGAATCAAGTGTTAGACACTTAGCCAACTGAGCCACTCAGGTGCCCCTAATTTGCATGCAGACATCTAGCTGTTTCAGCCCCATTTGTTGAAGAGACTATCTTTACTCCATAGCACTGCTTTTGCTTTTTTGTCAGAGATTTGTTGACTGTGTTTATGAGGGTTTCATGTTGGTTTTTAGCTTTCTCCACCTTATAAACACAGTTACAGACCCTGGAAGGAACAAATAGCACAAGAGATCTGGTGTCTTGTTCTTTGGCCCAGGATCCTCAGTAGGCAACTTGCGGCATCTGTGGTGTTCTTGGCAGAACCTTTGGAGAGAACCTAACAATTGAGCTGATTTGCATGCTGGAGTGCAAACCAGATCTTTAAAAGATATTTGGATGGTAAGGAATCTCGTTTTTTTTTAATGGGATCTAGAAAGAAAAATTGACCTCAGAATTCACACACTGTATCTAAGGTATGTTTTCTACCATGGATTTTCAATACCTGCCTGTTCATTCTTCTTCTTAACCTTCATAAACACCACCTCCACCCCAAAAAGCCTTTCCAAGCTATCTTTTTTTTTTTTATATATCTAAGGACTTTTCTTTTTGTTTATTTTCACCTCTGCGGTATGATCTCTATCCATTCATTCAGTCATGTTGTATACGACAGATATTTATCTTATTCAATGCAAGTTTAAAAAAATTTTTTTTATCTAAAGCCTCGGAAAATGATGCTTTATTCATGGACTTAGATAAGGAGCTTTCTATGCAAAGGATGTGGCTTTACATGCAAGGATCAGTTTAATAAGTATCATGGAGAATACAGATTGTGAAGTATATTGGAAATTTTTAGTTTTAGATTTTATTTTAGTAGCTAACACAACAACATGGCCATTTCCTTTTTAACCAAAATCCAAGAAAGAACTGTTGACTAAATCTGTTGCTCAGTTTCTTAGTCTTAGAGGCTACAAAGCTTGTTTTCAAAGAAAGGACAGTGGCTCTAGGAAAACCAGTTTCATTAACTAATTAGCCATGTGATTTTAAGTCCTGATATCCTGGCGTCAAATGGGACTAGTTGATATTTGCCCTTGGGCCATGTCTCCCACCTTGTGGAGAAGTAAGAGCGCCTGTGTGGAGCGGCAGTATTGTTCTGCATTAGTCTAGGTGGTCGTTCACATCCTGGCCTACCGGGAAGAACATCTGCTTCCTGGCCAGTTTCTCCTCTCTCACTGATTCACCTCCCACTTCTCAGCTGTGTGCACTTTCCCAGCTCCCTGTGCCAGGAACTTTATCTCTGACAGCCACTATTCCTGGCCCCCTTTGAGCCACTCAGATGTCTAAAAGGAAACAAAGAAAATACCCTGACTGTGGCGAAACTGACCCATTTGGATGCTCCTCCTCCCCCTTCAATAATTCCCTTAAATCATTAACTTTCTTTTATACCTTGAAAGCTTGTGGAACAGGGGAGCAGAACCAGTGCATGGAGTTAGCGTGGTATGTAGAGTCTTTACATGGCACTCAGTCATGTTGGGTTTCATGATACACTATTTCCTGGTGGAAAATGATGTTCCATTACTTCTGTCGGCTCTCAGGAGCTACTGTAGTGGTTGTTTTGCTTCTGGATCATAGCTGATGTGTTAAACCTCCCTGCCGTTTGGGGTGGTGATGGTGGTGTGCACGAGTGTGTGCGCGCAGGGGGCAGGATGGAGATGGAGATTATGGATTTTGGATCATAGCTTTCTTAAACTATAAGGACGATAGCCTTAAAGAAGCCTTGAAGGCAATTAAAAGGCAGATTCTAGGTTTCTCTTCAAAATGTATAGGAGTCCCCAGGGAGTTAGAAAACCAGCGGGAAGGGAAGATGGCTGCAGCTGTGAGGTTGGTTGGAGCACAATTCTTGTAGCCTATTAGTATTAGGGAGGAAATGAGACAATAGAATTATAATGTCAGATTTTCATTTTTATTCATTATCTTTGCTGAACAGAAATCGACAACAATGCATGATTACTAAATATTCTAGGTCACACATGGTTAGTTTTTCCTTTTTTTTTTTGGTAAACACCCGTTAGACTTTTTTATATGTAGAAGAACGTACTTCGTGTTGGAGGGGGTGATGTGGAGGAAAGGGAAATACATTTATTTGCTGCGTGTGTAGTTGCCATGTACCTGTTGTGAGGGTAGGAGGCCAGTGGGCCTTCCTTGTGGGATGGAGGCCTCACAGCCGCCCACACAGGAAGCCTTCCCTGATTCCTGACAAGTGGTCTTCCGGCTGGTGCCCACACCCACTCCTTCAGGGAGTGCGGCGAGGGTCTGCACACACAGCCCTTCCACTTAGTCACCACCAACTTGGTTTCTCTCTCAATTTTGGCATGCAAATTAAGCCCAGGTAATGTTACTGTGAAAACTGAGTTAGTTTGTTTTCCCTGCTGTTGGGTAGAAAACTTGATGGGTAGCCTGTTTCCTGATGTGAAGCAGTGAAATTAGGCCTGAGAAGGCTGAGCTGGCCAGCGAGGCTCTTGGGGGATGGGTCAGCGCGCTCACCTGTGGTCAGCCAGCCACCCACTGGTTCCTTAATTAGGTCGAATTTGCGTAAATCAGCTGCATACTTCATCCAGGGGGACTGGGGATGGGTATGGCGTCCTTTTCAAATTCCAGGGAAGTTTTAGGGGCTTTGAGAAGCAAAATGTTAAAAAGACAACCAGTGATGGAAATGGAGTTTGGTAAAATACCATCTGTTGGTAAGCATTAAAAAAAATTTTTTTTTAAGTTTATCCTTTGTGTGATTCAACACATAGCCACAGTGTTACTGTTTTGAATTGCTTAGAGCTCTTACTTTGTAGTTAAAGACCTCTCTGTTTACATTTCAATTGCATTTTAATCTGGGAGTAGGAATTTAAGTCTTCACTGGTTGAGTCTAGCTGTTCTAAAATGCTGACTCTGGGATTCAGCCAGAATGTGCTGTAGCTTTCAAAATTTGCTGAATTCTTTTCTTAATGAAAGTATTAAGTAGAATTTTAAAAACTAACCTTTTAGAAACTGAGTTTTTACACACACACACACACACACACACGATGCCTATCTACTCATTAAATTAAGAGCACCTTTGTTTTTCTCCAAAAAAAAAATACATGTATGTGTGTGTATATAGCCACAAATGGTATTAGAAACTTGAATATTTAGATTGCAGGAAGGATGGGCGCAGAGAAATCAAATAATACAAATAGCACATTTAGGATCTAGGTGGTGCTGATTTACCATGTCGAGTACGGTTTGAGGGCTCTGGCTTTGTTGTCTAATAGACCTGGGTTCACATTCTAGCCTGACATCTAACCTCTGTTGAGACTCAGTTTCCTAATCTGCAAATAAACCCGCTTTGTTATGTTTGAATTTTCTTCTTTAAACATGTGTCCAATTGTTATTAGGATTTAAGTTGTTAATTTCTATGAGTTTTATAAACCTAATCTTTGATCTGAAATTTTCTACACCAGAAAATAGAAAATTGGCAACCTAGAATAATTGAATGCATCTCTTTTCCGGATTTCTTTGTCTTCAGCTAGTTCTGAGAAATGATTGATAATGGGATAAAGTTTGGATTTGAACTTGTTCTGTATAAGATTGACCAGAGGGTATTCCCCCTCAGGGTGCATTCAGAAACCCCCTTCTCCCACCTGGTATCAAAAAGTTAGGAGACTTTTTTCCACCACAGGATAGACTAGAGGGGAAGTAGGGAGGGACAGGCTGTATGTCCTCTGCACCAACTTCCCAGAGTGAGAAAATATTACTGTAATAAATAGGGAGGCCCGTCAAAAATATATTGAATCAGCTATGTAAATTCCAAGATGTAAATTATGGTTCTACTTCTGCCAAAAATAAATACATAAATAAAAACCTACTCCTTTCATGTCCAAATAATCTCTCACTAAATCATACCCCGAGATGTTCTTTTACTTCTGCAAGTCCATACCTAGCACCCCACTTTCCATCCTGGAGAAGAGGTGAGAGCTGATGCAGACTTGGCATGCAGTCTTTAAAGCATCTGATGGTTCATTTGCTTCATGTTGGTGTAATGCCACAGAGAGGTGGGGATGGAGCGGATCCACGGCTTCTTTCAACCTTGTCCAAGGCGTATCCCAGGTGGCCGTGTTTCATCCCCCACCAGCTATATGGAACATTCTGGGTCCTACTGTGAGTCACAGTGTGTTTTGTGGCAAGGACAGGTTCTCAGACATTAGTCAAAGACAACTGAGGGAAGAATTGAGCCTTGCCTAGCTGTAAGTTCTTTGTGTAAATCAAAGGCTCGGGACAGGGAGTCAAATGCGTGTCTTACTTCCCAGCACCTCTGTACTTAAGTGAGAAATAGGGGGTGCCTGGCTAATTGCAAGTAGCAGCCAGCACAAGTTGTATTGAGTGATTTTGGAGAAGGAGCACAGGCCTTTGTGTGGCATGCCTACGGGATGTGAGACGCCGCCTGTGACAGAGCAAGGGACAGCCGTACTCTTTGTTTTACTTCTAGAAAGCAGAGTTTTTATTCCCTGGAGAAAAACCAGAGATGAGCGAAAACAACATGAGTTCAACTGCTTCTTAAGGGCATAACTCAAATACAATTGATATGATATGCCCTCAGGTGGGTTTTTTCTTGGGTTAAGTGGCATGGATATTCCCAGTTCGAGTTCAGCCGTCATTTGTACACTGACTTTTGTTAACTCTCCTTGCTATTCTCCTCCTAAAAGAGAATCGCTTGAGATAAAGTGGTGTGTGGACTTAATACAAATCTTAGCGGACCCTGGGCAGTGAGAAGAAAAACAGCCCACACTGTGGGAGGGAAGACCTGGTTACGTAGACTCGTGAGGACCCGGTGTGTGGGTATGCTGTGGGGTTGGGACGGTCATGGCAGAGGCCGGGCGCAGAGCCAGCTATCTTCAGTGAGCAGTGGGGATGGCGACAGGGTAGCAAGGGGACATTCATTGCAGGAGTCTTCTGCTTTTTGAACTTTCCAAAGTGGGATTTAATTATGTCTTAAGACGTGCCTACTATTTTTGGTTGTGGTTATAAAAATCAAGCTGTAAGATTTGAAAAATTTTTTAATGTCTAGGGACTAATTTTGTATTTTCAAACCATTAACTCAGAGTAGGTAAAGTCCTTAGGTTAATCTATTTATTATTTAGATGTGAGGTGACAGAATTTGTCTCTGGGTCTGAAACTGCTGCGCATCTGCTTTGAGGGCACTTTGGGGTATGCTCACTGCCATCTCAGATTGAACCATTTAACTTCCTCAAAAGTCATGTGTGTGTGACACAGGGGCAGAGAAGCGTGATGGCTTTTGTTGGGTTGACAGAGAATTCTCTGGTGTGAGTAGTTGCAGACATTCTTCCTAGGTGCCTGCTGACTGTGAAACCACCCTGGGACCTAGGTTCAGGCTTTACAGAAGTTCTGTTCCTTGCTGCAAGGCTCGGGAAGGCTTCCAGCCACCACACCATCCTCACAAGCGTTAAATTTTACAGGGGTAGCCAGAGCAAATCTTAATCCAGATGTCTCACTGGAGCTGTGTCAGACTTAGAATGAGGTGAAGGCTTCCTTATTTCAGCATTGTGATTGAACTCAAACTTTCTTGCACTCGAAGAATCATCTTCTTCCCCCCAAGAGTCTTAATAAAATTATCAGCAACTTTCAATCAAATGTTATTCAGAATTTGAAAACCTTTTCAAAAGTCTAGTGATTTCTAAATTACTAGAAAATTACGGTATAGTAAAATGATATTACCACATAACTTCATGCAAGTTAATTTTGAGTCTCAGTAGATGTGTTCCTTGAAATGTGTGAATACGTTAATCTTACATAAATCTAGTCCTATTTAAGGGACACACAGAGAACATTCTACTGAATAAAATTCTATTATTAATTGCATGTTGAAGGAGAGGGCTTTTTCTGTAGAATGAACAGATCTTTTTTAAGGTGCAAATTAAAATGAATGTATTAAAGTAGCTTAAGATGAGCTGTCTGTATATTCTGTTGTGGAGATCTTACAGCCTCTGAATGGTGCTGAATACCTCGCAGCCAGCGTTCTGACACTCCTCATCTTTGTTTCTCAGCAGTCTCTGGTCCCAGCCCACCCCATGGCCCCTCCCAGCCCCAGCACCACCAGCAGTAATAACAACAGCAGCAGTAGTAGCAACTCAGGATGGGACCAGCTAAGCAAAACGAACCTCTATATCCGGGGCCTGCCTCCCAACACCACAGACCAGGACCTGGTGAAGCTGTGTCAGCCGTAAGTACCTGTTACTCTTGGTTGTTTTTAGCTGGTAGATAATTTCCTTTATCCTTTATCATATTCTAAAGTGATATAAATTGTGTTCAAGGAGAGGTTTAGTACAAGTGTAAATCCTCATTATCGACAAATGACAGTTTCCAAGTTCTAAGTCTTTGGACACAGCATTCACGTCAGCAGAATGCCCGGAGAACAAAATAAATTGGAACATCTTCTCCGTAGATCTGGACTTCGTTGGCATATGAGAAGTGAAATAAGAATTTTTTTCTAACGTACGGCTGGATCCTTTTAGCCAGGACTGCTCATTTTGTGAGGAAGCATGTGTGGGGGCCAGTCGATCCCTTAACAAGAGCAGCTGCAGCTGTTACTGTTTGTCGGAAAGGTAGTTACCATCCATCTGCATCGTAAACGTGTGTGAGACTTCATTTTAGCCGGGAAGTGATGGCGTGTCCTCACCGGCGCCCCCAGCTTTGTGGGCTGTGGTGTACACCCTCCTCGCTTTGGGAATTCTTGTTTCAGAATTCGAGTTCCTCTTCTCACTGCCACCCTTTCTGAGTCTTGTGAGGAAATGTGTTCCTGTGCATAAAGTTCCAAAGTAAATACGCATTATATGCTAATTTTGTCGATGAGCAGAATATAAATATGTTACGTTGCTGCAAATTACGTTAACTCACTGAGTAAGAAGGCACTAATTTAAATCGAGGAGCCAGAAGCAGCGTGCAGTGCAGGGATCATTGTGTAGAGACACTTTGAGCTGTAAAAGCCTACACAAACAACATCTTTTATTTACCCAATGACAGTAATGTCCTCTTACAAAAAAAGGAGTTTTACATAACGGTGGAGGAAAATGTTTACTTGAGAATGTTTTCTGTTCCCTGAAAAATATTCCCATTTCTGAAAATCTGATTAACGGCATCTCATTTCTGTTGTCTTGGGTAAAATACAGATACATTACTTATTTTAAGAAAAAAGTTTCAAAACTTGAGCAGTAGTTCCAAACTGGAACTAAAAGTAACATCTGGCCTTCCATAAGGAGGTGGTGGTGGTAGTTTTGCCTGGTTTTGTTTTTAGAGAGGAGGGCGGGGTGGTGGGGGGTAGATCTTTAGGTTCTGGAGAGTTTCCTAAGGCCACCACTCCCAGCACCCTCCTTGTGCCCTTCCTGGGTTACCCTTTTGATCAGCCTTCTTGGACTTTGACTGAAGCCCTTTGCTTTAGGGGCAGTGAAATAATGAAATAACATCCTGTGCTAGCGACTACTCCAAAAGCGAGTCCAGCCTGTGGGGTTTGTCACGCCTGGCCAGAGTCAGGGAACCTCGCCAGGCGTGCCCTGCCCTATTGCAGCTGTTCAAGACCACAAATAGGCCTTTTGCTATCTTGTCTCCTGCTGGTCTTTACTGGCGTCTTCTTATGCTTTTGCAGCATAATTACAGGTAGATAGAGCGCCATAAAGTCTAAGGAGCTAAAAATATAACTGGAGGAAACAAAAGAATGAAGCTAGCCCTCAACTTCTGAGGTATAAGAGAAGGAGAGAGGACTTCAAAAGACAAATGGTTCCTCAGCTAGTTTTGAATCATGTAAGGTGAGTTTTAATATCAAGGAGACAGAGGTTAAATAACCATAAAATAATAGAGGAATGCCATGTTTTATGCATGGCAAATATGTGCTTGAGAAATTATACCAATAGTTCTTTTTTTATTATTATTGAGTCAAATCATATTCCAAATGCGGTAGAAGATCATTTTCTCACTTTTCCTAGAAAATTCACTCCCTTTTTTTTTGTTCTTGGTCTCTTTAATATATATAGGTTCTCTTAATGTGGTTCACTCTCTTTGCCATTACTAATAGCTTCAGTAAACATTTGCCACTGTCACTCTTTCCTGTTACCGGCAAAACCCCAGGTCTGACACTTAACTCTGATGACAGTGCTCCTCCTGATATGTTTTATACAGAGGCAAGCCTTACGGCAGTATCTGCTGAGAGCTTCATTCCATTTACCACAGAGCCTTTGATAAGTACCCTTTTTGACTTGCTGACAATTTTGTGTCTTCGAATGTAGAGCGCGCGAGAGAAAAAAGGGCATTCCTGTTCTGGACTTAATTGTTTCCAATAAAGAATACTAGTTGGTGACATGGAAGTGACTCATCCTATGGGAAAAGTGACTCATCCGACAGCCTAAAAAACCCAGTGGACATAATTAGAGATTTTTCAGAAAAGTAGGCATCAAAACTTCTCAGAAAAGATAGGTGTAAACTCATAAGTCTAAAAACTAAAGAAATGTTATAGAATGAAGAATTTAGCACTATACTTATAAATCCACCCTAGGGGATGAATTGCAGAAGGGGCAACAATTGAAACAAATAACTCGGAGGGCTTATGTTAGAGGGTCCTCCGATGGAAAAATGGGGAAAGATATCTAAGGATGTTGGTAGTAGTGACCTAGTTCCATACAAACAATGCATGAGGCTAAGACGAGAATGATACAAGGGCTGTGAAAACTGGAGAGGAAAGCAAAAAAATATTTTTAAAAAGCTATGTTTGGAGTCGAATATACACATGCTATGTCAGAAGAAATGAGAGTGAGAACGCAGCGTCACCCTAAGTCAGAGAGAGACTCTTAACCCTGGAAAGTATAGATCAATGTGGTTAAGGCCACAGGACAGGGCTCAGACCGGAGGGAACCGGTCACGTTCCTGGTGATGGAAGGAGACGGGCATCAAGAACCAGGTGGAGGGGGCGCCTGGGTGGTTCAGTCGGTTAAGCGTCCGTCAGGCGTCAGCTCACGTCATGATCTCGCAGTTCGTGGGTTCGAGCCCTACGTCGGACTCTGTGTTGACAGCTCAGAGCCTGGAGCCTGCTTCAGATTCTGTGTCTCCCTCTCTCTCTGACACTGCCCTGCTTGTGCTGTCTCTCAAAAATAAATTAAAAAAACAAGAAAAAAATTTTTAAAGAACCAGGCAGAGATGTAACAGTGGCCATAGTGGTAAGGGGATGGGGGTTGAAAGTAGATACATTTTCCAGGAGTATTAAATGAGAAAAGCAGACCAGGTAACTTCTGAATTGTGGTTTTTGTGTAGGAAATCTGGTTGGAGCCTAATGCCTATTGCAGGCTGCTGCAACTTTGCTTCATCCTCATAAAGTACCTCAGCACAGTTAACAAGCAAGTTTAGGAAATGGAATGATCTGAGTTACAGAAGGGATTAATCTATTACCCGTGACCTTCGAACAGTCTCACTCTCTCCCTTCCCTTACATCCAGCCAAACAAATATTTTGCTTAACTTTGTTACCATTTTATTTCTCTCATGCAGATTTCTCAGGCCAATTTTCTAGACACATAGACTGATGGCTCTTGTTGCTTCCACTTTCTGCCACCTTAACCCTTTGCCTTTGCCTTCAGGTTCTCAAGAGATACTGCCCTGGCATCTTCTAATTCTCTCTGGCTCTTCTCTGCCCTCGTCCACTTCTCCTCAACTCTTGGCTCTTTTGATTTCAGTTCTTGGCTCATCCTCCTATAGCCTCCTCTTCTTGTAAGGCCACTGTTTTCTACACATTTTCCACTCTCATATTATCACCTCACCTTCAACACTATCTCCTTCCTCTCTAAGCTGTCACATTCTCAACTTGAAGCTTTGGAGCAGTGATTGACTATTTCCCATTATTACCCTTTCAGTCACCGAGTCCTGCACATTCTGTAACATTTTCCTGTCTTCTCACTGCCAGAAGAATTAAGTATTTTCCTCCCTCCCTCCTCACATTGTGACAAGTGAGAACGATTTGCTTCCCCATTTCCCTTTCATGATTCTTCAAGGCTGAGTCCAAGCTCATCCTGCCTCCTTCATGCTTGGACCATACTAAGCTCTCCTTATTTCCTTTTATGGGTCACTTCCTCACAGTCAGCATCTTCTTCCAGTTTGTTCTCCAAGAGCCTGTTCTGCTGTTCAGCAGTGTGTCTATGATTTTACATGACGACGACTGTGTACTTTTTTTTTAAGATTTTATTTATTTATTTTTGTAAGTAAACTCTCTACCCAACATGGGACTCAAAATTATGACCCTGAGATCAAGAGTCACATGCTCTACCAACCGAGCCAGCCATGCACCTGTGTATCATCTTCATAGGTTTTTCATCTACGTTATAGTGGTCAGCACGGCAAGTGTTTGGGATCCTAGAGTTCCCAGCCACAGTGATAGGCAAGTACCTAATCCTCAGTTAGGAGCCTATAAATTGGGTCAAATCTGGCTTATAACACGAAGTTGTGATTAGGATTAAATCAAGTTATTTGAGGAATGGAACTGGTTCACTGCCTAGAACACAGTTGTCATTGAACAAATATTAGTCTCCCTCAGGCTCCATGTCTTTGTTCTTCAAAACCCTAACTACTAGAATAAACTTAAATGATACATAATCCTACTTTTAAAACTAAGGGTTAGGGGCACCTGGGTGGCTCAGTCTGTTAAGCATCCGACTTTGGCTCAGGTCATGATCTTGCGGTTTATGAGTTTGAGCCCCGCATCAGGTTCTGTGCTGACAGTTCAGAGACTGAAGCCTGCTTCAGATTCTATGTCTCCCCCTCTCTGCCCCTCCCATGCTCATGCTGGTGTTCTGTCTCTCAATAATAAGTGTTTTAAAAAAAAAAAAAAGCTTTTTTTTTTTTTTTGCACTTGGAAAAGACTGGTTTTGGCTTCATGATTTATTTCCGGGCCGTAATAATGACTATAGCATGTAACATTTTCTCTTGTGTCCAAATTATGTTTTTTTTGAAGTTTTAAAAACATTGTTTGTATGCAGGCTTTGGTATGGTTCTTCCTGGTTTGCAGTGGGAGCAGATGTGTGCGTCTTTGTTGGCTGTGTCTAGGTAGCTTACCACTACTACTGAGGTGGTATTGACATCTCATTTAAAGGTCTGGATAACTCAGTGTATCAACAACTTATTTTGAAGGAGAAAGAATCTATTGATACTAAAAAGGAGGTATTGGGGTGCCTGGGTGGTTCAGTGGGTTAAGCATCAGGTTTCGGCTCAGGTCATGGTCTCATGATTCATGGGTTTGAACTCCACATCGGGCTCTGTGCTGACACCTTGGAGCATGGAGCCTGCTTCAGATTCTGTGTCTCCCTCTCTCTTTGCCCCTTCCCTGCTCCTGCTCTATTTCTTTCTCTCTCAAAAATAAATAAACATTAAAATAAATAAGAAATCAGCCTTGCAAATATAGGCAAATATACTGTTTAAAAAAACAAAACAAACGAACAAAAAAAGAGGTATTTCTATTCCTCTTGCCTTATATATCCTTTCTCTCATTCCCAAACCAATCTTGGTCAGCTCTTTTTTGTCCTTTCATTCGATAGATATCTAATGCATTTCAAAGTGCAGTAAAACATGATTTCAGTGTAAATGTGAAATTAAGTCTAGCTTACAATATTATAGCTTGTTACTAATTAAAAGGAAATTTTTAAAATATAATCTATTTCCCTGGTTGTAATACCCAATACTTTTCATTTCCTGTCCCTTTGTTTTCTGTTTTCTGCAAGTTTGCTTTTCCCCCAAATATAACTCCTAAAAAGGCAAAACAGAGAAGCAAGATGGTCAACAGAGGTAGATGTAAACAACCAAACCTAATGAGAACAGAATAAAATTAATGTCGTAATAAGTGCAGTGTCCTGTGAGAATCAGAGGAAGGCTTTGTTCACCTTACTGCCAAGGCATTGAGATTGCTTTCAGGTAGGAGAAGACATCTCAACCTTAAGGGACAGGGAAGATGTCCTACAGTGTGGAATAATAGGTCCTCCATGCCTCAGAAAGAGGCCAAGAGGTGGGACAGTGCTTGGGTGTTTAAGAGAGTACAATGTGTAGCTGTCATTCAACAAATACTAGTTAGCAAGGCTTCTGGTGACCAGAATGGAGAGTGTGGATAAAGAAGAAAATGGGGCTGGAAGTACAGGTTGGGGGTATATTGTTAGATCCTGAATATAGGCTAAAAAGTTTGGTGTTTATTCTTCAGTTACAGAGGAGGAGTTCCTGCGTATAGTGGAAGAGAAGCATAATCCAATGGGTTTTTTTTGTTTTGTTTTTTTCCTCTCTCAGAATGATAATTCTACCAGAAGTAGGAAGGTTGGCTTAGAGGAGGAGATGATCTCTGTTTAGTGTAGAATTTACTCTTCAAGCAAGTGGAAGTAGTGTCTTAGTGGTGGTAGTGGTGGCGGTGATGGTGATTTATTTAACTCACACACACTGACAATGAAAAACCAACAGATCATTTTTTCTTTGGTATTGTCTATCTCAGATGATTGAGATTTGGACAAGTTGAGCTATATTGTATTTTTTGAGCTGAATTGTATTCCAAAGCTGTCTGAATTTTTAGGGTTTTTTAAATTGCATTTTACAAGAATACTGAATACTGTATCTAGCAAATTTTTATTTCTCAGATTCCTTTGAAAGACAAGGAATGAAAAAAGTCAGCAGAAGCATAGAGCAGTAGAAAAATAGTTGTTCTCTCATTATTACATTTTAAAAATATTTACTCCCTGGCATACTTTTAAAAATAATCTTCCCAAAAAGTGAAATTGAGTTATGATGAGTTTTCTAAAGTTAATCATAGAAAATGCATGCCACTTTTGTTTTGATTACTATTCTTCTTGACCATATACAGATTTTATTTATAGTATGAATAACAGAATTTCTTTTCAGTTTTAAATGTTTTTGTGCTGTAAAGCAGCTAAATTTTATTCTCTCAAGAGTTCTGTCAATCTAGAAGATTCTTAAAACAAAATACTAATAGCAATAGTTTCAGGGACTTGCATTTTTCTGTTATTGCTAGCTAACGTAGGATATCATATAATTAATAACTTACTGAGGGCTTATACTGAGGAACTTGGGCATTCTGATGAAAAGTGTGATCTAAGATGTGAAGTTTTTAGACTTTGTCTCATCCTTTTAAAGGCATCTCAATGGACTTAGTCAAAATGTTGCATTACTAATTATAATCTGAGCCTCTCTTTATGGTCAAAATTCCCGTAAGGTTCTGTGTACTCAAAGAGCAAAACACAATGTATTGGAGACTGAGCCAAATTTCGTATTTGTGATTTTTTTTTTTTTTCCTAAAAGCAGAAGTCAAAACAGATTGCAGAGTTTAAGACCAACAGGGTATTTAACTGAATCATCTCCCTATTCATTCATCTCTTGGTTATCTTGTTCATGTTAACTGTTTCATTTCCCTTTGTGGTATGAAAGAATTCCGGCATGTACAGTAGGCCTTTGACATACCCAGACATAGTCTGAAGACTTTTGGAAATCCCAGAATTTCACAAAAATAATTTCACCGAAAAAAAAATTCCACACAAATACCTACTTTCTAGTAGAGAACCATATCTTTCTTGAATCTCTTAGCTCTTCCTTCACTTTTATCATTAGAGCTGTCAGTTGGTTTTTATTGGGTGGTGGAAATTTCTCAAAAATTAACACAATATTTAATCCCTTCTTGAGAGTTGCTGCTACACAATTAGAACAAAAATCTTGAAACGTGGACTGTGGGTGATGGGCTACGTGACTCACTTCCCTCTGCCTAATCCCTCCATGATTCAAATACATGCTGCAGCAAAATGAAAACTAACTATAGGTAAGAGACTTGGAGTGTCATCATCATGAGTACATCAAACTGCCAATATTAATTATTGCCAAGTATCTACTGTATGCATATATTTGATATTTTGGCAGAAAATCTCAGTGATAGCTATTTTCTCATTTAACCACAGTATATTATTGGCTGGTTAAGCATGCATATTTAAAGATTTAACCAATCCTCCTTATTGTCAATTGACATGTTTCTTTAGGATTTATTTTTGTTATTCCTATGCGTGATTTAAGAGCCTTTCTTCCCTGCATTCCCCAAATACCGCATAAGCTGTGGGCACACCTCCTTTAATACTAGTTTTAGCAGCATCCAATTGGGAAGCCAGCACTGAAGATAATGGCCATAACCACAATAATTCTTTTTTTAATTTTTTAAATGTTTTATTTATTTTTGATACAGAGAGAGACAGTATGAGAAGGGGAGGGGCAGAGAGAGAAGGAGACACAGAACTGGAAGCAGGCTCCAGGCTCTGAGCTGGCTGTCAGCACAGAGCCTGACGCGGGGCTCAAACCCGTGAACGTGAGATCTGACCTGAGCTGAAGTCAGAGGCTTAACCGACTGAGCCACCCAGGCACCCCCCACAATAATTTTTAAAAGAGCAACTGCTCCTTCTCTCTGGGAGCAGATAGAATTTACTTTATGTTCATTCCATGTTCCTTTATAGGAACCTTAGAGTTCTCTAGCAGTAGGCTGGGGTTGTTTAAACCATTATATGAAAGTGAAGGTAGTATCTTTGGGAATAAAAGCTTCTAAAGTCTTGATTTTCTCTGTTGGGTTACCACAGATCTTAGAAATTTATAACCTCTTTCCTCACTTTTCCTCATCTTTATTCCCTAATAAATGTACATGAAAAACCTGTAATGTGTGTAAATGCCTGAATGATGCCGGCAACTAATATTTGTCAGATGAGTACTTACCGTGTGCCAATAACTGTGCCAGTAGTTTGATTATTGAAATCTAAGAACAACTCTCAGAGTGGTAATACTCTTCTTTTAAAGATGAAGCTGAAAGAGGGTTCTTTCTTGTAACTCGAGCACAGCGGATTTTGGTGGACTTGGGCTCAGACAGCCTGACACCAGAGACCATCCTCTGACCGCTGTGTGTCCTTCCTCCCCAGATACACTCTGAAGGCTAGTTCATCACCTCTGTCCTCCCTTCCTTGGCACCCATGTTCCTCTGTTTACCACAGGCTACAAAAGGGCTCCCTTCTCCAGAACCCTACAAGAAATACACAGCTGTAATAGTTGTAATAAGCTTTTGTTTGAAAAATCAGCTTTCCTGAAGTCCACTTGAATCACCAAGAGGGTTAAAGTTCAGAGTAAAGGCAGAGGAGGGATAAAGGAGGAATTTGTTTTTCTTGACATCTAAGCAAGTAATCTGTTTTAATGCAGCTAGCTATCCAAAACCGAGCTCCTGGTTGGCTAGCTGAAGAGTGCAGCGCCCGAGATCACACAGCACAGAGAAGGTACATGATTCGTCATCGGCTTGATGCCTGGGGGCATCTTCTAGGGACCTAGGGATCTTCTGGGGGTCACTGTCTGACAAACCCAAACAAGATTGCTTTAGATAATAATGGGCACAACATAGCATTATAATTTGTTACAAGGATAAACCTCTTTCAAACACAAGACCAAGCTACTTTTGAGGAGAAATTAAACAGTTGGAAGGAAGTGGGGAATTCCATTATACATTAAGCATCATGCATTTGGTCTGGCCGGATACTGCCCCAGGCATATTTCTGGCCCTCAAGGAGGTTCTTGTCTCACATAGAAAATAAACTTCACACGTCATTCCGTCATTCCGGCCAGAATGTGATGTGTCATAAGGGAGATAAGAAAGTACTACAGAAATTATAAAATAGGGCATCCTGCATGTGGTTTGGGGCATCAGGAAAAGCTTGGCATTTGAGTGAGTCTTCAGGGTGGGAATGAGCAGCTCAAACTCAGGTTTAAAGCCAGAACTAGCCTGGCTGCCTGCCTTGTCTTCACTGGGACCAGACAGTAGGGAAACGGTTTTAATGCCAGATGAAGGCTTGTACCTCACTGGGAAGGCGGGCGATACATGCCACCTCAGGATTTGCCCTTGATGGAATGTAAAACAGGGAGTGGGTCCAAGGAGGAAGATGATTCAAAGATGAGTGTAAGATTTCGAGTGTAGGAAACTGGGAGTTTGGTACCATTACAGATAAGATCAGGGGGAAGAGCTTATTTTTATTCTTGCCTGGAAATTCTCATCCACTCACAGGAAGCATTCCAAATTGAGTACCCATTTGCTTTATGAGTTTGTGGGCTCTTGGTGTGGTTATTAAATGGAAATAAATAGCACATCAATTCCAGACTAGTGAATCTTCAGTGCAGAAGAGAGACTAGTGATGAAACAGGTTTATTCAAATCAGTGGAATCGAGTATAATAGAAACTTTCAAGTGATACAGGCCTCATGGTCAGTAATAAGGTCTATATATTCCTCTACCATGTAACTGTTGTCTTTAATTTTTCTAGTTTAATATTAGGGGCTTAAACTTTTTAAAAGGTTGCTTTTTCTTTGATGATGTGCTTTGCCATGCCCTTGATGAGATCATATGGTTTCAAGTTGGAGAATTTAGAGATGAGATTTTGTGAGACAGATGTGGACTGAGTGGGAGGAGAAGAGGCTGAGTTTTCCTGAATGGGGTGTCTAGAATTAGTGAGGAAGTACACTCATAACACAAACAAACCTGAGCAAGTTCATGGCTCTGCCAGTGGACATGGACTCTTTCTCCTGGCTGTCTTTGTACTCACTGACCTAGCTAGCCCAGGTTTGAGCTTGTCTAAATTCCTTTTGGGGCCAGAATCAATTGTCTGCTTTATTTTCTCTTTGTGCCGTTGCTTCTCCCTGCCTCTATTAAGTGCCAAATGTCAGTGAGGGAACTTTTATGAAAAACCAGCTTTTTTTTTTTTTTTTTTTTTTTTTTTTTTTTTTTTTTTTTTTTTTTTTTTTTTTTTTTTTTTTTTTTTTTTTTTTTTAGTATCTACATTTACATGCATAGTTTCAGACTTCCAACTTGGCAAAAAGGCCAGTCTCTGATAACGTCAGGACTGTTTCTTTAAAGATGAAGTAAGAGGCAAACATTTGTGATCCTAGGAACAAATTAGGCCACCAGGGCATTTGGACAGGAGCACAAATCCTTTTGCAGGGTATTTCTGAAATGTTTCATCGTCACCCCCTAATCTAAGTCATAAATTATGAAAATATTATTGTTATTGCCCCCTTTATAAGCATAGTTTTTGCTCCAGTATGTACTCTACTTACATGGCCCTGTGTAAGTCATTCCTGCTTAGCTGTCTAATATTTTGTTTCTTCAATTTTTCCTACTATCCCTTTATTCATGAACTTTTTTTGTTTGATACCATGCAGTTAGCTGTTAAAAACCAGTTAATTTTGAGATTTTTGGGACAAAAGACTCTGAGCATTTATTTAATTAAAAAGTTTATTGTATTTTTGTCTTTTTTTTCATCTCCAGTCTGAATCACAAAACTTTTTATCTCTAGTCAAGTCTATTAACAAGGAGTGCTCACCAGAATTAAAAATTGCATGCCCAGACCTTCAGGAAATTCTGAGTCAGAAAATTCAGAGAAGTAGATACAGAGAAAGGCAGTGTAACATACAATTATACTGAAGAGCACAGGTTCTAGGGCCTTCCATCTGGCTCTGCAACCTCCTTGGTCAAATTTCTCAATCTCTCTGTGCCCCAGTTTCCTCACCTATAAAATCAGGGTACTAATAGTACTGACAAGACCAGGTTCGTGTGGGGCTGAATGGGTTAGTGCATGCGGAGTGCTCAGAACATACCCTGGCATGTATTGTTACTGCTATCTCCCAGAAATTTCTGACGTTCAGTCCCAGTTAAGAGCTTCTGATTTTGTCTCTTCATGTTAAAATTGAGAAAACTGAGGCTCAGAGAAGATTAAGTGACCTTCTTCGAGTCAAAATTAGGTGGGAGGCAGTGCTAGGAATGATCCCATTGGCTCCTGAAACCACCTACCCACCCTGATTGCCTTTTTTCAGGAGTGAATGTAAACTCTCCCCTCAACTCTGCCCTTCCTCAGGAGTAGGAAATATCTGCACTTCATTTTCTTGCCAAAGAATTTAACTTTAACTTCTCCACTGCCAGCTCCTGTCAAAAGCTGTTTGAAGACATTAGATTCATCAGGAATTGCCTGAAGGACTTGTAGTTCTTTTTTGCATCACAGAGCTAGCTTCCCAACCTTGTCATGGCACATACAGAAAAGAGTAATGTTTGTGTTCGATTCTCTTGGGATTAGGTCATATTAGATTAGTATGGCATCAGTTGATGAGGCTGCTTGTTGTTGGAATGATAGGACCCATCCAGTCCCAGGGACTGATGGGTCAGTATCTCCTCATCCCTAATGGAACTACCCCAGCAGAGAGGGCTTAGAAGATTTCTTTAGTAGGAAAGCCCTTAGTCAAATGAAATCTTTAACAGTGAAAATGTTTCAAACTAAGACCTTAAGTATATTTTATAAATACATATTTGTAACATTTGTAAAATTGACCAGGGAGAACAATGAGGGGGTTTTGATGAACTCAAAAATTTGAGATTGGGACTTCCGTTAGACAGTTGTAGAACAGCATTCTGTTAACACATTTCATTTATTTCTGTGTTCCGTTTTAGCTGTACAGAAGTCAGAAAAATGCTTATTTATACCCATATGCAGTTGCACAGGTGACAGTTTCTTTTTATCTCAGCACCTTCTTGGATCAGTCTGATCCAGAAGCTAAAGAGAATCAGAAATGTTGTGTTTTGACCTTGAATTCCTAATAATACAGCTATTCAAATGCCTCATGATAGACAGAAAAGTCTGACCAGAGCACCTAAAACTTAGAGTCAGTACCAGTCTTAGTGACATCACTTTATCCTGAGTCAACATGGCAGGCAGCTTTGTTATACGAATGGCCATTAGGTCAGGGTGACAGTGTGCGCCAACTAGTTGGACCTGCTCTCGGTTTGTCATTTGTTTGAGTGTGATGTGTGTAGGTTGTTTGTACAATTTTACATGAATGGGCATGCGCAGACTTGAATTTCCAGAATGCCAACGCAGAGTTACAGCTTTCCTAATCAGTGGCTCATTTTAAAGAAGTTCAAATGTGCACAAAAAGATGGCAGGAGACACATTTGCCCAGCGTCTGCATTTGGAGTGACTTAATGTGAAGGTTGTGACTGGTGTGTTAAGGTTGTTGTGCCACATGTCTGTTTGCGTTTCCTGTTTGGTTTGTATTTCAAAGCTGAGATAGAAAATTCAAATGGAAAATTGGTGGAACTCCTAAAGCATCTCTTCAAGAGCCTAACTTGTCAGTCACTGTTCCAGGGAGTGTGAATTTTATCTCTGGATGCAACAAAGTCCTCACTAAGAGTAGTACACGAACCACATAGGTATTTGCCCTTGTAGAATTCCACCCAGGCACTGGGGAGTCTCAGACTCCAGGTGGTCATCTGACCAGGCATTGGTAGGGGGTGGCCCTTAGGGAGACCCCCCAGGAGGAAGTTCCTTCTGGCCTCCAGGCTGGGACAAAGGGAACTTCTCCTAAGCCCGGGCCTTGCTCTTATTCTAGTGAGCATTCAGTTTCATAATTGTTGTATTTCCTTCTTAATTTTGATTACAAGGAAGTTCTGAGCCAAATTTACATCCCCTGTTGGCAGTTGGCAGGGGATTCGCCTATCTGTGTAACACTCTACTCCTGGCTTTTTTTTCCCTTTCCCTTTGAACTCTCTGTATCCATTTCTGTCTTGTGTTGCTTATATTTTTGCCAGCAGTCTCAAACTTTTTTGGAAAGAGGCAGAATTAAATGCTTCTCATGCTCTCTCTTTGCCCCTTTTATTTTATTTTATTTTTTTAGTGTTTATTTTTGAGAGACAGAGACAGATCGTGAGCAAGGGAGGGGCAGAGAGAGACAGAGACATAGAATCCAAAGTAGGCTTCAGGCTCTGAGCTGTCAGCACAGAGCCCAACGCGGGGCTTGAACCCACAAAACGCAAGATCATGACCTGAGCTGAAATCAGATGCTTAACTGACTGAGCCACCCAGGCGCCCCTTTTAAAATCACAGTATGTGGAATGTCCCTTGGTCTTCTCGTGTCATTTTGTACAGCAATCATTCTTGTCAAAGTGGCACATTTGAGGTTGCTGATATTTTAAATTATCTAACGGCATTCCCTTTGTAAAGGAAAGTCTCATCCCTTCTCTTTGTGTCCCTATAAAGACAGTAGTTCCTCAGCTGTCATTAAACACTGAAATCAGCAAATACATAAAATCATGATTTCCAGCAACTCCTAGCTTGATGGACATCTTTTGAAAAGGGAAGTTGTTGTTTTTTTTTTAAATGTGTTTTTCTTCTACCGATTCTTAGAATTCACTTTGGCCTTGAATTAATTTATGTCCCTCTTTTTA
Organism: Suricata suricatta; assembly: GCF_006229205.1. Taxonomy (NCBI): domain Eukaryota; kingdom Metazoa; phylum Chordata; class Mammalia; order Carnivora; family Herpestidae; genus Suricata; species Suricata suricatta. Next base: position 68,668,443 of record NC_043702.1, read on the forward strand.
ATGTTTGAAGGCCAGAAACATTCAGTAACTTGCCTGGTTTATTTATTCAGTAGCTTGCCATAGGAGTTTCTTTCACTTGTGTTTTAGTGGCTTTATCATTCACAATTTAAAATATTTGGTTCTAGCTTCTAAACCTCCTGTGGGCTATGCGTCTGTTTTATTCTCTACTATGACTTCCTGACAGGTTCCCAGATTTGATCTTGAAGGAACATTCTTCTAGAAGTAGGTCATCATGCTAGAGTTTCTGTGAGTTTCCCCTCCTTCTGTCCTCTGCTTTCCTGTCTGGCTGGCTGTTCTAATAGCATCAGCCTTTACTCCGCTTACACAGACAGCAATGATATATTGGTTATGGGTTGTTCGGGATTGGTTTTATTTCTTTACAGGATTCATGTATACCCTGATCTTATTCTATAGATTAATGGTTTTCTGACCCCTGATACAGCTAGACCGAGGTTTCCCCTTTTTGTCCAACACTCAGAGATGTCCAGGAGGAAGAATTTTAATACCGCATTGAAGAGAAATTAGGAGGTAGGGCCTCATACATGATCTCAGACACCAGCACAGTAACCCTCCTTCCCCTCTTCTACCACTGTGAACGTCCTGTACCTCCCCAGCAGCACAGTCCTAGGAGTGCCGCTGTCACACGACACAATTGCCAGGATGTGTCACAATCTGAGCCTGTCTTTTCATGTTATGGACCAGTATGAGCCATAAAGATAAACATCTTTGGGTATGTGCCTAAAACCTGTGTACGCTACTGCTGCCCACATCTGCACAAAATGTCGGCCCTGTCTCCAAAGACAGGTAAACTCACTTGTCCTGGCTTATGGACCCCAAGTGGCTTTTTTACTTTACATGTCATTCACAAGTCTTCCCCGTATTATCTACTGCACATCTCCCCCTTCCCCCTTAATTTTCTGACCTTACCGCCTCTTCACTCCAGCTGTGGCGCACTCCTGGGTATTTCAGCAGCCCTCCAGACCTGCCTCACCTTCCAGCCCTACACTGATTTTTCCCCAACCCTCTTGACTCACTCCCCCACCTTCTCTCGGAATGTGCTCAAATGTCACCTTCTCAGGACCCTACCTTGGCTACCTTTTTAAAAACTGTAATCTACCTCCACTTGACCTAGGCATTCTTAATTTCAGTCCCTCTTTCCTTGTGTTATTTAATTGTCATAATACTACCCTCTAACATACTTTGTAATTTGCTTATTTTTGCTTATTTATTATAAGTGAGTGTCAGTAAATATTTTTGAATGAATGACTGCAATGTTTCTTTATATGACTTAAAGCCCAAATCTGTAATTGGAGAAGCATTCTTTTCTTGATAGTCAAACTTGGGGCCTGTTCTGTTTTTTTTCTTTGTTTTTTTTTTTTTTTTTAATGTTTATTTTTGAAAGAGACAGAGTGCGAGTGAGGGAGGAGCAGAGAGGGAGACACAGAATCCAAAGCAGGTTCCAGGCTCTGGAGCTGTCAGCACGGAGCCCGACACGGGGCTTGAACTTAACAAACTGTGAGATCATGACCTGAGGCAAAGTCAGATGCTTAACCAACTGAGCCACCCAGGTGCCCTGAGACCTGTCTCATTCCTGAGGTACATATTTCTCTCTGTCTCAGATAAGCAACTAATATATCACTGAATATGGATTACCCAGTGCTAGAAAAGGCCATAGTGGAAAAGAAGGCTTTAGAATTTGCCACAGGGGACAAATTTTATTCTCCCCCAGGATATGTATTTTTTCTCTCTTACCCTATTTTTCTCATCTATTTGTTATTATCTTATTATGTGCATTTCTATAACACATCAAGTAGTTTTTGAAATAAGGCAGGCTACAACTGAGATAAGAAATAAACAAGTAAGTGGCAACATGCCACCTCATTACCTCTTCCCCGTCAGAATTGATGAGAATCCCCTTTCCCGCGAGGCCTGGCTGGCCCTCAGGACCCTTCCCTACACAACTCAACCATCAGAGTTGGCATGTGAGATGAAACCCTGGCAGGGTTTAAAACCCTTGGCAGGTTCCTTTCAGCCCTGTGATAGGGAGAATTGAAGGGTTACTTTTTGTCTTTCTGGGGACCTAGGATGTTGCTTGCTTCAGTGTTTTTTTAATTTTAAGTTTTATTTTTTGGTATTTCATATCTCTGCATAAAATGCATTAATAAACCAGGGATTCATATCTCTAATCAATAACTGAGAACTATCTTCATAAACTGAAGTCAAGAAATAGGTTATAGTAATGAATCCAATTTTCTGACTATAGACTTTTACCTTATATGTTTTATATAAATTGTCAATCCTTAAAGCAAAAAGGTATCAGGAAATACATTTCTCTGTCGTGATTCAGATTACACTTAAACTTGTATTTTAGAGTCATCGTTACGGCCAATTATCATTGATTGAGCTATGCTTGTGTTAAAGAGCTGCTTAGGATAGATTTCTTGCCAATCAGGTGCTTCATCTCCAGGTCATTCATTGTGTTTGCCTGGTGACAATCATTAGACAGGATCTTCAGACTTAACCACACATGAGAAGTGGGGTACTTGAAACAGTGACCTTTGTCAGTCAGCCATTTCCCTCTTGCCTCATTTTCCCTTTGTCCTTTCTTCCTTGCCATTGATTTGTACCTGTCTTCTGTCTGGTAGGGTGTGCCTATTTATAAGCTCCCTTGAGCACTTTCCACAGCAGGAGAGTTTGTACCTGTATGCACGTGTACATACATGTACATGCACACAGCTGCTTCTGTGTTTTGTGCATAGATAGATGGAGAAATGCGGTATTTACTTTTCTAGGTAAAATAATGAAATGCATCAACTAGAAATCTTTTCATTCCTCTGGTAAAGAGGATGTTTTGAATGAGATACCTTTCAAAAAAGTCTGTAGGGACTCGAGTGTCAAATGCATACACCCCCTTAAAAAAAAAAACGTACCTGGGGGCTTCTGAGTGGCTCATTCAGTTAAGCGTCCAACTCTTGATTGTCGCTCAGATCATGATCTCATGGTTCAAGAGATCAAGTCCTGCGTCAGGCTCTGCAACAAAACACTTATGTTTTAAGTGCAGTAGACAACATACTTTAGTTGGATCACAATTAGGAAAACTTGTTTCAGGTAATAAAATTAGAGATAATGACCGTGCAGTCCACTGTTCTGTTTTAGAATGGCCAAAGTGCAGAACTATAGCCCTTGTTCTCTATGCAATGGACAATGTCTAATTTGTTACCCTTTATTTTAGCCTCCTTTCTCAAGCATGAATTCTAAATTAAGTTTGAGATCATGAGAAAGTACTTTGTAAGTATAAACAGTCTATTCAAACAGAAAGTCAGGGGTATCAGAGCTGCTGTTGGTGTGCCGCTAGGCTAGATTTAGATATTACCCGTGAAATGCAGCAAAGCTCTTTTGCTTAGAAATGTTATGATTCCTGTGATAATATTGTATGGTGTTAGAGATCAGTAAAATTTTAACTCTCAGAATCTCACATTCCATGGATGGAAGTGGTGGCCAGACCAACCTTTGAGTTGGTTTCACTCCTAGTATTCAGGGTTGGTTATTCATGCCAGTATTTAATGACCTCCAGTGAGGAAACGGATTAGTCCACCATTCTACAACAAATAATTGTCCAGTTCTACATTCTTACTTGGTCTTTTGCATCAGTGAAATCCATTCTTGTGACTGTCCTCTTACATCAATGGATATTATATGCTTGTTATACACGGGGTTAAAAATAAGGTAAAAATTGTGTTTAAATAAGCCAAGCATGGCATTAGAACTATTACATGAAGAATTATTATTCAAGAGTGTTATGTTTGTGCAGGGTTGTGTTCACTTTGGTGGTTATATGGTTTGAAATGCCTTTTGAGCAATATGCTGGCTTTTTAAATTGAAACTAAACTGTTTGAATTAATACAGCTACTAAGGCTAGAATATTGTTTAGTATTTTAAGCAGTCAATGGCCCTTAAAAAAGAAGACATCATCCATGGCTCCACCTCTGTGTGAATACTAAAAAGTGATTTATGCTTTAGTTAAAAGTCATTCTTTCTCTGATAATCATTTCTTACATGATTTAAGTTAAACTACAAAGACCCATTTTCTGACCAATCATTTTGCACTTATTTTTTTCACTGGTAATAAGAAAGGATCTCTTTTTCATAATACTTCTGGGAAAGCAAACAACGAATTTTCTTTTGTAGCTGTTCTTTTGCATCGTTAGCTGATTTTTTAAAAAGGAACTTTTGCATAATAATTACATTAAGTTTAAATAGATTGAGGAACCCAATTGAAAAATAAAGGTTCTCTGTGGTGTTTTTGGATGCTTTAAGAAATCTTGTTCAGAATTCTGCAGTGTTTAGAAGACTTCATAATTGGACACAAGATCACTAATCTCTGTTTTTGGTTCGTCCATTGCATTGTATTGCCTTAGAAGTCTTAACTTTAAAAATGACTTAAATGAAAGACTTGGGCACCTGAATGGCTTAGTTAAGCATCCAACTCTTTGTTCTGGCTCAGCTCATGATCTTATGATTTGTGATTTTGAGCCTTGCATTGGGCTCTGAGCTGGCAGTGAGGAGCCTGCTTGGGATTCTCTGTCTCTTTCTCTCCCTCTATATGTGTGTATGTATATATATATATATATATATATATATATATATATATAAATAAATGACAAAAAAATGGAAGACTCAGTCATAGCATTACTCATTGAGAGAGTTCATGTGTAGGGTCTCTTGCTTGCTGGCTATTTTCACTCTAACCCCATTTTTGTGTTGGTTTATTTATGTTTAGTTAGAAGGAAAGGACAGAGAAAGGAAGCTCAGGCTAGTTTATGACATGGCAGTTCAGGTCAATCTAGGTTAAATTTAGAAGTAGATATAAAGGAGATTTGGATATTTTCTATGATTTGTCTGTATTTTAAGGATATGACATGATTCCTATTGGATATAATTTTGATGAAAAAATTGAACAAAATGAACAAAATCTCCATTTTTTAATGTTTTTTATTTATTTTTGAGAGACAGAGACGGCAGAACAGGGGAGGGACAGAGAGAGAGGGAGATACAGAATCTGAAGCAGGCTCTAGACTCTGAGCTAGCTGTCAGCACAGAGCCTGACACGGGGCTCAAACCCATGAATCGTGAGATATTACCTGAGCCGAAGTCAGATGCTAAACCGACTGAGCCACCCAGGCACCCCCAAAATCTCCATTTAGGAAAACAGAAAAATGGATTACTATTCTTAAGGAATGATTAGGTTGGCACAGGTCCAATATTCAGCACTGGGAGGGCCCACTGGGTGATGCACATTTTGATTGGTTGGTGCCAGGAGTTAAATATTTTAAATATCACATGTGGGCTGTCATATCTGAGTTAAAAAGTACGTTCTGATGGTGACTAATATTATAGCCCATCTCTGATAAGAAAGGTAAAGACCCATGCCAAAAGAAGTCAAGAACAGAATTGTTGTTTTTAAATGGGCAGGCATGAGAGGTGTTCCATGGTTGAGGAGACCCTGTAGACTGAGAAGGCTTTCCAGATTGGGGGAATTGCGTTTATCAAGTAATTTGGCAAATATGTATCAAGAGTGTTTATTATGCTAGGCTCTGGGAAATCTACAGTGAAGGTAGTACCACAGTCTTTCCCTCTGAACAGTCACTCTCTGCTTAGGATACTGTTTATGCCACCATGCTTCACATAGCCTAGACTGTTTAAGTGAGGTCTACCCTTCTGAAACTTTTACACACTGCATTACGAGGGAAGATTATTCCTACCACTTACCATCCCCTTCTAGAGTGACAGTCAAAATATTTAACAATTAAAAGAGACTCTAATCAATCGGAACAAGCACTGGCAACGTGATTTATTCCTATTCTGCCCATCCATTGGGCATTTCCCTAATTTGTAATAGGATTTAAAGGGATACAGTTTACCTGGGTGTCTTCTCAAAGAATAAGTGAGAGAAAAGGCATATAATTTGCAATCGGTTTAGAAGCACAAGACCTGATTTCAGGCTCTGGATCTACCAGCTAGTAACAAAGCTTGGTTACAAGACCACCCTAGGAATTCACTAAAAATTTAAGCTTCAGTTTCTTCATCTTTAGTATGGAAATTGTATTATATGGACTGTGACATTCTGACCCTTGTTGGAGGCTTTCTCAGGAATGGGTAGTTTCAGGTGTCCCTTGAGAACTTCCCTGTGTCCCCTTTCTGTTAGCCTCTCCAAACAGGCTATTCTTCCTGCCTGGAAATGTTGATAACTCACTTGTCCCTCCCTTTCTGTATTTTCAGCTGCTCTATATAAACGGATTATTTCTGGTGTGACCGGGTCTGGTCTAGCCCTCTCCTGAGCAGTTTGCTCTCTGATGTTTTTGTCTACTAGTCTAGAAGACCTGAATGTCCTGTTATTCACCCTAGCATTGTGGGTTTTTCAATAGGAAGAAGACGGATTCTACTGTCTGTGTCATTCTCCTAAAATTACTGCATTATCTTGGGAAAATTTGCCTGAAACTTAGTCTCCTTTTTTTTTAAATAGGGGTAGAATACAAACATTTCAAGGCTCTTCTTAGTAGAGATAGAGACACAGCCTAGCTGCCCTGTAAACCACCTAACCTATGGACACTCACAGAAGGAAGTTTCTATTAATATAACTATTGTCATCGTATTGTAAGTTAAGAATTAATGGTGCATCACCTGTCCAGCTGGGGAAATCATTGTATACTAGGTTCAGTTTAATAATCTTTTATTTGAACATCTATTGTATGTCAGTCACTGTACTAGATGATGGGCTGCTAAGATGATGCTCAGTGGAACAAGCTGACACCCTGTGGCCCCAGGACCTAACACCTACCTGTATTAAACACTGGGCTTCTGTCCTCTCTAGTCCTTTTTTTTTTTTTTAATGTTTTTTAAATTTATTTTTGATACAGAGAGAGACAGAGCATAGAGGGGGAGGGTCAGAGAGAGAAAGAGACACAGAACTGGAAGCAGGCTCCAGGCTCTGAGCTAGTTGTCAGCACAGAGCCTGACGCGGGGCTCGAACCCACGAACGTGAGATCTGACCTGAGCCAAAGTCGGAGGCTAAACCGACTGAGCCACCCAAGCGCCCCTGTCCTCTCTAGTCTTAACATCTAGACTGAGTGCTAGCATATAGTAAGTGCTCAGTAAATAACCACGAAGTTCTTTGCCATCCCCATATACATGCCTCTTGAAAATTAAGTTCTGACCTCTTCCTTTTGAATAGCTTATGTTTGCATCTTCATAAACACATTAGTGTTTCCATATATTGTTAGAGTCCTACATTAAAATGCTCCTCAAGGCAGGCAAAACACCATTAGATGTGGAAAGGAATATAAAACTGTATCTGCCCATGTTCTGTCTCTGAGTAAGGCTTTAAAAATATTTCAGAAAGTTAAATGTTTGATTGGAGGTTAAAATTTGTAGAGAATGAACTGTTGCCTTTTCAGTAATACATGCTGCCCCACATGTATTACTGCTTACGAGTTACCTATTTTACCTTCTTTACTAGCTGTTGCATGTGAGTGAGTAGTTATTAAAATATCAGAAACAGGTCAATTTTCTTGATTTCATGTTGACTTTTTTAAAATTTATTTATTTTGGGGGAGAAGAGAGAGAGAATCCCAATCAGGTTCTGCCCTCTCTCTGGGCAGGGCTCCATCTCAGGAACCAACTGTAAGATCAGGACTTGAGCTAAAATCAAGGGTCAGACACTTAATCGCTCAATTGACTGAGCCACCCAGGTGCCTCTCTTGTTGACTTTTTAAAAATAAAACATTCAGGTTAAAAAAAGAAAATGTCCATTCAAATGGTACCTGTTTTCTTAATTCCAAGTTGTTTGATTTGGCCAACAAAATATAGGATAGGATATAAAACATATGTTGGCAAGTCCTACAATATTGTTTTTAACTTCTGTCTAATTTCAGTCAGTGAATCCAGTTTCTAGTAGCTGATGTTCTTGAACTTTGAAAAAATATAAAGAATTTATTGAATTAATAACACACCTGGAAGTTAGAATAGATACACTGTGGTCTCATCTTCAGGATGAATTGTTTTTAGGTTCCACTTATCATTATTCTCCTGTCAAAGCAAAAACTATAAAGTAGTATTTTACCATTGCAAATGCTTCATAAGAAGCCATCTTGTGTCATCCTTGCTCCTGTTTCTTCTGGTTGGTTATTAAATTTTACTCCAGATGACTCATAAAAGAAGTCAGAATGTCCTATAATGGTAGTAATACACATTAATAACTGTGATAGCCAGTAATACAGTCCTTAATTAGAACCAGTAAACTGATAGGTTTAATAATGAAACAGGGACCCAACAGAACTTGTTCTACTTCCATATGCAGATCTAGGACAGAGCCCCTGCGATGATTTGGCCGCAGTAAGACAGTGGGGTCTATGCTACAATGCTAACTAAGGTTGGCTTGTCATTTTAATGTGGATTTTGATGTTTTTGTTTATCTTAAATTTATGAGATTCAGAGAGAGTTTCTGAAATGCTAAATAGCTATTTTTGAAGGTACGAGTAAAGGACGCTGTTGATTTTACTTGAAGAATATTCACTAGAAATCAGGTTCTGTCTTGCCTGAAATTCCACAAAAAGGGAAATTCCTTACCCTATGAGTACTGTGCCCTGTCCTTCCTTTAGATATAGCATTTGACTGCAGTGAGCATTTTGAATCTAAGTAGTAACCTACTTCCTGATCATAATTGGTGTCATCAGTAAGTTTCTATGAGATGCGCTCCATGCCACGGTGGCTTCCTAGGTCCCTTACTCCAGTTCTTAGAAATAATAATTTTTTCATACAGCACTTGGAGAGCCCTTATTTGGGTTGTAGTGGATGGATGACACTGTAAAATTTTTCCTAAAAAAATTTTCTTCTTTCCTGTTAACCTCATATATGCCTCTTAAGGACTCTAATATGAAAAAATGATGTGGATGCTTTAGAGTGGAAGGAGTCTCTGACTTCTAAAAAAACTTCTCTTTCTAACGTAATGCTGATTTAAAAATCTTAAGAGAAGACTTTACTGGTGTGAACAATTTTTTTTAATTTTCAAAAAAATTTTTTAGAGAGTGCAGGCAGGGGAGAGGGGCAGAAGGAGAGAGAAAGAGAATTTAAGTAGGCTGTCCATGCACAGCATGGAGCCCAGTGCAGGGCTTGATCCCACGATCCTGGGTCATGACCTGAGCTGAAATCAATAGTCATATGCTCAACTGTCTGAGCCACCCAGGCGCCCCAACTGTGTGACCATTTAAATAAATAGGCACCAGACACAATTCAGAAATGAGTGTAATGAGTGAAATGAATGTAAAATAATGCCAGGTTGGGTTTTCTTACTTTGATTTACAACATTTCAAATCTTACTTACACATTTTACACCTTTTAGTAGCTGTGAGGGACACTAGTGGTGTCTGTTGAGATGTTTAAACATACATAGAAACCTACCTCTCAGATGATTTTTTATTGAGACATAATTGAATGTTGTACACCTATTAGTTTTAGGTGTACCACATAACGGTTTAATATATGTATATATTGTGAAATGACCACCACCAAAAGTCTAGTTAATATCACCACACATATTCATTTTTTTTCTTATGATGAGAATTTTTAGCATATCCTTTCTTAGCAACTTTCAAATATATTTTATCTTAAAATGGGAAGTTTGTACCTTTCAATCACTCTCCAAAGAGAATTTGCCTCCAAAGAAAAACAAGGCATGATACTATGCCAACCATGAGTAGAAGTCATTTTCTTCAAGAAGAAGAGGTCAGGTATTTAAGACAAATGTCTGTAAATGACAGTAATAAGGCAGATGCTCAGATCCAGGCCATCTTAATTAGCCCTTTGAATAACACGTTACTGTCACTAGACTTCACAGGCAATTTTACCAGGTTTTGAGATCAAACATGAGGTTGTGAAATGAAACTTATATATTATTGCTAGATTGAACAAGGGTTTAAGAAAGTTCTTGCCAGGTTTACCGAACTTTTCTTTTGGAGAATAAGTTTTTTATTGAATTTTCTCAATCTTATTAGTGGACCACATTAAGTATTTAATTTAATTGTAAATGTTTGAAAAGACATACATTGGAAGTGAAATTTCAGCTTTAAATCTTGCTCACATTTAATTTATCCACTCAAATATTTATTGTGAGATTTGAAATGGAAGGGAAATTGAGGTCTGAGATAAAATTATTTGGACATTTTAATGTACTCCGCTGGTTTGATTTAAAACAGAAAACGAGTGCCTGGGTGGCTCAGTCAGTTAAGCATCTGACTTCGGCTCAGATCATGACTCACAGTTCATGGTTCGAGCCCTGCATTGGGCTCTGTGCTGACAGCTCAAAGCCTGGAACCTGCTTCGGATTCTGTGTCTCCCTCTCTCTCCGTCCTTTCCCTGCTCATGCTGTCTCTCTCTCTTTCTCTCTCTCCCTTAAAAATAAATGAACAGAGGCTCCTGGGTAGCTCAGTTGGTTGAGCGTCTGACTTCGGCTCAGGTCATGATCTCACAGTTCATGGGTTTGAGCCCCATGTCAGGCTCTGTGCTGACAGCTTTCTCAGAGCCTAGCACACACTTTGGATTCTGTGTCTCTTTCTCTCTCTGCCCCTCCCCTGTTCACGCTCAGTCTCTCTCTGTCTCTCAAAAATAAATAAATGTCAAAAATAAATAAATGAACATTTAAAAAAATGAAAAATAAAACAGAAAACAGATGGTCCTCTAGCTCAGCTGTCTTATCCCCTCTTCATTTAGGGATATTCATCTCTACATATCCCCAAGAACAGGGAGAATATTCTCAGGTATTACCTAATTAATACGTCTCTCTTTGTGACTATGTAAGTAGATTTATGGTTTGTTTTTTCAGTTCTGATTTTTCTCTGGACTCCTACTCTCCCGGCCTCGTGGTGAACACGAGGCTCCCCCGCCCCTTGTCGGCTGTGGGACGGGAGACCTTCTGTTCTTGACCATGATATCAGGCTTCCAGCTGCGGTGTCAGAGCACTAGTGCTCAGGGCTCAGTGCCTAGTGGAAGGAAGGTCATCTTGGGGCTGAAGAAATCAGTAAAAGGATGTTTATAACAGTGCTATTTATAGTACTAAAAAATTGGGAACAAATTAAATTTTCAGAAATAATGAATTCATAGTGTGACCATTAAAACTTGTTATAATCATTATCCATCTTTTTTCTGAAAAATACTTAATGACATGCAAAAAATTCTCACAATATATTACATGAAAAAGACTGAATACTTATATGTTCAACATGATCCTGATATTGTTAAAATTTTTTTAAAATTCTACTCAAATGTGTACTTTTTCTTAAGTCTAAGAAAATTTTTCCCACTTTATAAGAGCATCTGACAAAGTTATAATCTTTTTAAAAAATGAACATTTCACAAAATGAGAGTAAGTTTTGACAGTGTTCTTTGTTCTTAATCATTGGATTAAGGGTCATCCTTTGGGACATAACGCTGTGTATTAGCTGGTTGCGTAAGTCAACTTGAGGAAATTGATCCCTCCTCCTCAGACTTCCATGTGTTTTAGGATGGCAGTTTTTAAGAAACATCTATATATTCTAGATATTCACTGACATGCCTGCGAGTTATCCAAGTTTTCTAAGAGATTAAATTTGAAGTTTTACCAGTTCATCAAGGGCTGAACACATACTCCTGGTTACAGTAGCTCTGACCTTAAGGTTTACTGGTTTTTTTGTGGATGGTGGTCAACAGTTTGCCTATCTTTTGTAATTTGTGATTCAGAAAATTCTGGTTATCTACATTTCTCCATTGTTGCATTTGCACCTGCTTCATATCTTTTCTAAGAGTTGTTGATTCTTCACACTCTCCAACCTCCTGTAATTTTTCACGGTTTCCTCTGAGATTCCCTTTCTTTCCTCCTTTTGTGCCCTGAGGTCAGCTGGTGTGTTTCTGCTGTTACTAGATTACTCCTTGGGGACCTGGAAGCCAGTGTCAGGCCTCCTGGGGGTATGGTTTTAGACATTCTTACTTCCACTGTGTTCGAGTCTCACATTCACCATAAGAACTTAACCCAAAGATGTCCTTTTTAAAATCCATCAGTGGGGTTCAACAGAATTAAATAGACCTTCAGATGATAATCTCATAGCTGTTTTAATATTTTGGCTAATATTCTTTAATATACATCCATTAATAAATTATGGCACAAGTTTTTAAAAAATGGTATGTTTTAATATTTTCTGTCAAAAATAAGATGTGCTCATTAAAAAACTGAAAAACATACTCAAAAGTTTGAAGAAACTAAGAATCCAAAATAATCTCATTGCTAAAGAACGTCTTCTCATAGTTTACTGATCAATATTTAAAATACATATATTTAGTTAACCTAAACTGATTCTTTAAGGTCTACACAACAGAGCACCAAACTTCTGTGGGGAAGTGGGGGAGAGGGAGAGGGAATGTGGTTGAGAGATGGGAGCCTAAACAGTACAGGTTTCTGAAGGGCAGGGACGTGGAATTACATAGCGCTCTGAATATTGTGAGCATTTGATGAGCACTAATCATTGTCCAAACAGGACCAATTCAAGGACAGAATTAGTGCCTTAAAAATGCATTTCTGTGTCGGCGCCTGGGTGGCTCAGTTGGTTGAGTGTCTGACTTCAGTTCAGGTCATGATCTCGCAGTCCATAGGTTTGAGCCCACATGGCTTGGTCTTCAGCTGACAGCTCAGAGCCTGGAGCGTCCTTCGGATTCTGTGTCTCCCTCTCTCTCTGCCCTTCCCCCACTCACACTCTGTCTCTCAAAAATTAATAAATGCTAAAAAAAAAACTTTAAAAATATATTCCTGTGTAAAAATATATATACATACATATACAGAAATGTATTTAACTTATATATAGTTTATATATAACATTTTACCTTGTAACAGTTGTCACAAAGTCAAATATATATATATATAAATGTAAGTATATATATATATATATATATATATTTGATCACACATACACATGTGTAAAGATATGTGCATACACTGAGCATATTTGGACACTTTACTGAAAATCTCATTTTAGGATAGTTCACAGTGTGTAATAAATAAATCCTTGTGTTTCAGTTCCTAGGACTGTGGGAAAAACTAATTTACGAATGCTGTTTCATTTTCAATTATCGCAAATAATTTTAGAGGATCAGCATAGCTTTGTTTCCAGCTACATCAGAAATAGGAAATACAGGTAACAAAACCATTGTTACCATAAACTTTAAAGGCTCAAAGTAATTTGTTTTCCTGGAGTTTTATACATAAAATTCTCAAGTAAACTCTTCAAATTAAAGAGTAACTTGATCATTAATTTAGAATTTATGCTCAGATTGTAATGTTACTCATAATGAGAATAAGCTTGTTTCTGTAGAACAGAATGAGATGGGTGACAGGGAAAGGAAAGAAAAGAAAAACAGCTGCTTAGACAGTGGAGCACAGAAATTTCTCCAGAATCTGTACAGCTGGGTCTTGGCTTCTTTCACGGCCCCTCCCTTGGAGCTGCGGGCACAGGGAAAGGGTTGCGCTTTGGCACAGACAAGCCTGGTTCAGTCCCGGCTCCATGTGTAATAGGCGGACGATCCTGGGAAGCAGGTTGCCCTTCCTTTCTGGCCTCCGTGTTCTCAGTCATACAGGGGGCGGGGGCGGGGGCAGGGTACTCAGGGAGTGATGTGTGTAAAGTCCGGCCACCAGTGCTTCCCACAGATAGGCCATGGAACAGGTACAGCTCCTTTCTTTCCTGTCCCTCGCATGCTCTCTTCTAACTGGTGAGTGGTTATTGGCTCCTCTGTGTTCATCCTGTCATCTATGCCTTATGGCCACTGCCTTACCTTTTCACAGTTTAATGTTTTTTTACATTCATTCACCATTTATCGAGTGCCTGTTATATGACAGGCATTGTGGTAGATACTGGAGATATAAATGAATAAGACATGGTTCTTGTCTTTAACAAGATTATAATATATACGAGAGAAAAAAGATAGATGACTAGACAGGCAGATGGGCCAGTAGACAACAGGTGCTCTGTTGCTTTTCTGATATAGGAGGACTACTAGGTTTGGTTGGGAGACCATGAGTTTGGCTTGAAGCTGTTGTAGATTTTCATTTAAACCCTATTGAGATCGACCGTAGAATGGACAGTAATGTTTTTTATAGCACACATGTAAAATTAAATTGAATATTCTATATTCTGTTATAACCAAATTATTGTAGCAAAGGAAGAATGAGAAAGTGTGTGATCAACAATTTCCAGAGTTCCTGCTTACACCATTAAATGAACTTTTTCAGAATCATTTATTATGTACCTAGTAAACATTTGTAGAAAACCTTTTTGTGAAGTTCATCATGTGTTTATTCATACTAAGAACTCCCTTAACTTTGGAAACTTTAATTTCCAATGTCTATGTTTAACAGCATTTTTACATTTTGAAAATCTGGATTTCTGCTCCATATCTCCTGTTTTCACCTGTCCGTCAGGAGGGGTTATCCCCATTTTACAGTACTTAATAAGGATGGCATCCTTGGTACCGATGCACCTGCACAAAATATGCAACCTACATACTGAGTTCATTGCTGTGTCCAGAGCTTGCTATCCATGTCTGCTATTGTGTGCATTGTTCTCAGGACTTCATGTACAATTGGGGACGTTGTCACCTGTACAAGAAATGCCTGGCCCAGGGGTATGTGGGCCAAAGCTCTGTCTCAGTCACCAAGTTGTTGTGTAAGTGATTTCCTCCTGCAATAGAGAATATCCTTTTTTTGAATTGCAAGAAAGGTACTGTAGAGGCTAGTATCTGCCCTGGTTTTTCTCTTGACATCGTATTGTATAGAATAAGGTTAAAATATGATACTTGAGACAAGTGCAGGTCTCAGATCTGCAAGGCCAGCTGGCTTCAGATTTAGTCAGGTCCTTGTTTTTAGGCAGTGATTAGACATGTGGCTGTCCCCCACTTATTTCCTTGAAATGAGGCTTCTCAAACAAATGTTTGAGATTGTATTCTGATGTGCAATCCTGTTTCATATGTGTTCATTTCCTTAAAATATATGATTAAAGCTCACCCAAAGCCCCAAGAGTTGGGGATGGTGAAGGAAGAATTATAGAATGGTCTTCCATATATGTGCCATGAGACATAATTTATACTATGAGAGTAAACAGAAGCTCTTACCAAGTAAGTTAAAAGAAAAATCTGTCAGGATTTTTCAAGTGTATCTTGTTGTTCAGACATTTGCAAAAGATTAGCGCCCCCCCCCACCCCCGCCAAAGTGAGTGACTGTTCTCTCCCTTACAGCCAAGTTTAGAAAAACCACTTCAAAGTGCAGAAGTTAGATTATTGCCCTAATTTGTGCCCACTGTAGGCAGCTGCCATAAGCAGTCTAAAGTAGTAGCTGCCAACTGCTGTAGCCATGATTTAGATGGTGTCAGGCTACTGGTTCCCATGGCAAGGAAGATGTTGAACTGCAGAAGAGACAGCAATACATAAACATCTAGATCTGTGCAAACAGCAGGAGAGCCGCCGGCCCCAGGCGTCTACACAGCATTTGAAATGTGGCTAGTCCAAATGGAGACGTGCAGGTGTCGGGTGCACCCTGGGTTTCAGACTTTGGAAAAATGTTACACATCTCATTCTGATTTTTGATATAGATCACGTGTTGAAATAATATCTTCGATGTGTTGAGTGAAATAAAACATTAAAATTAATTTCATGTTTCTGTTTTTAGTGTGGTTACTACAAAATTTAAAATTACATATGTGGGTCACATTTGTGGTTTGAATTCTGTTCCTATTGGATAGAGCTGTTTAGGTATTTCAAGAGAAGACTAGGGAGGGAGGGAGATTTGTGTATGATTTCGTTACAATCTGAATCTCACAAAATACAGTATCTTATTCCCTCTTTGCTTAAAAGTTAACAAGGATAATGTAACAAGGATATACAGTACCATTGATTACATGGCTTTTCCACCCCAGGCTGTTCTGCAGTTTACTTAATATCTAGATTATAATATTTCTATATGATCTTTGCCGCAGAATCTTTGTACTTAGTAGTGTCAATCTTTCCATTAGAGAAATGGTTTTAAGCTTTGGCTCCAGATTATCCATTGCCCTGTGGGCATGGCCAGCTTGCTCTTAGCCAAAGGTGTGTGGCTCTTCTGCCATTTTCTCTGCAACCTGTGTGGGCATCTTCACTTTGTTGTTGTTCCCATCTTTACTGATTTGAGAGGGAATGGGTTTTATCTCTATCAGAAAAGGAAAAACAACCAAATTTTATACTGTGACATGAGCTGCTCAGTGTAAAATAAGAGGAAAGAATGATGGACAGCTTATCCAAACCCAGTTGGGGTGGAGGATTGAATTGATTTGTTGTCTGTGCAGAAGTACATCAGACTCAGTGACCATTCCAAAGTATTGTTTCAATGAATATCTGGTTCTCTTTGCCAGCAACAAAGCCTCTAAGAAATAATTTAAAATGCGTGGAATACCTGTGGGATGAATCTTGTGGGAATCAATCCATACATGTGCCTTAGGAATGAAAAGAGCCAAGGATAGTTAACATTACATGTAGTTTTAGAAGTACGTAATGAAGATCCTGGGGAGAAGAGGCCTTCTCAAGTGGGAAGTTTTTAATTGGCACGGCTACATGGGATACGGTTACATCAGGATTGCAGGGCCAGTTAGCCAAGAGTTTATGAACATCCCTTCTGTGCCTTCTGCAGCTGAGGAGAGCAAATGACAAGAAACACTGAACGCGCTTCTCCTTTCATTCTCTTCTTTTAGCAAGAGTAAGAACTGGTTTATGTCAAGACATTGATTGTCACTGTTGTCTAGAGCACATTAACATTTTTCACACACCACAGTGTGAACCGTTCCCTAGGCAGTTGCTGTCCACACGTGTCATATCTCAGGTTTGCTGTGCGGATGTAACAGTCAGAGGCTCCGCCCATTGAGGGACTGGACACTTCCGAGTACTTGGTGACATCGCCTCTCTCCCTGCTTCACGTTCTCCCTGGAGCCCTGTGGTACTGCTGATCCTTATACCTTTGCATGTTTTCACTTATCGATGGGTTTGATAATTTTAAAAAATACAATTTAAAAAATATTTTCCCCCAAAATGATGTCCTATGCATTCTTTTATCCCTTTTTCAGGTGATGGTCAGGTCCCATGTCATTTCTCCAGAGACCATTTATTTCTCTTTGTTGAGAATAAACACATATGTCTAAAACATACATACTCTTTAGATTCTAAACGTGTTTCTCTTTCTGTCTTCTGCATTGTGGGTTATAATAGATTTTAATCCTCATCATTTTGCTTTTTGTTATGTGATTAGCTGAAGAGCTTTGACCTTTTTTTTTCTTTATCCCCCCATTTCAGTAAAAAGTCTTAGATACACATTAGAATGTTTTTTTGTTTCCTCCAAATCATCTTCAGTCTCTACTAATAAAAGTAAACTTAAAACTTGTGCTTTAAACTTAGCCTAAAATGGTGACTTTTAAAGAGATGGATTTTGGCCTTAAATGTTTTGGTTTCGTTTTCCTAAAGAAAAGGACTATGTTGTGTTATTTCCTTGGCCCAACATGGTCTTCATGGCACTGGTCCAGTCTTGGCTATAGTGACGATCTCTTCTCATTTAGCCAAATTTCCTTAAAGCACGTTGTCGCTGGAAGTGGCTGTTCTATGAGCTTCAGGAAGAACCAGATTCAGACTCATTCTTTTCACGGAGCACCAACCACATAACCTGACCTCCTTCTCCGGGTGATTTCTCTGCCGTGCAGTGGAAAGACGTGCCCCTTTCTTCCCGTCTTTGTTCCTTTCCTCTGGAGAACGGGACTCATCTCCTGTGCCAGGTTGTCATGAGCTTGGACAAGATATGTGTGTGAAAGTCCTTATAACATAGCAAACATGACAGTCCTTTACAGAGTTTATCATAAAAATCAAAGCCTTGTTCTCACTTCTCTCCTGGTTCTTAACTGCCCACTTGTTCGTATGCACTTGGTAGACATACAGATTCCCCGTCTGTTGGCTCATTTGCATACTCAGAAGGAACTTACTCAGGAAGACCTAATGTGCATTGCCACATCTTATTATCCTTTTCCGCAAAGTCTCCTTAGGTAAAGCAATGTCAGAGAAAAATGGAAATCTCCAGGTACTGCAGACAAATACTCTCTGAGGAGTAATTCAGAGTAGTCATTCTCATTGGAATGGATGACAATATTTATAGAACTGAGTGTTACAAATTATCATCCTTGGGGCGCCTGGGGGGGCTCAGTCGGTTAAGCGACCGACTTCAGCTCAGGTCATAATCTCGCAGTCTGTGAGTTCGACCCCTGCGTCGGGCTCTGTGCTGACAGCTCAGAGCCTGGAGCCTGCTTCCCATTCTGTGTCTTCCTCTCTCTCTGCCCTTCCCTGCTTCTCTCTGTCTGTCTGTCTCTCCCTCTCTCTGAAAAATAATAAACATTAAAAAAATTAAAAATTATCATCCTTGCCAGAATGGATTTATAAATGAGGGCATCTCATTACACATAGTACTAGAGTAGGTGCTGTACCCCTCAAGTTTTTATCTATTTAAAATGAACGCACTCTGTCTCTGTTTTCTTTAAGATGCACCATTCAAGGGTCATGTGCAAGAGCTGCATGGTTTCACATGTCCCTGAAGTATTTGTTGGTTTTATTTTATTTATTTATTTTTTTAATGTTTTTTATTTTTATTTTTGAGAGACAGAGAGAGACAGCGCGAGCAGGGGAGGGTCAGAGAGAGGGAGACACAGAATCTGAAGCAGGCTCCAGGCTCTGAGCTAGCTGTCAGCACAGAGCCTGATGTGGGGCTCGAACCCACAAACTGTGAGATCATGACCTGAGCTGAAGCCGGACGCTTAACCGACTGAGCCACCCAGGTGCCCCAGTATTTGTTGGTTTTAAAAGATACTGGTTTGTTATGTTCTACTGAATTTCCATTGTAACTTTTCTGATTTCAATAATTGGGTATCTCTTTGTGTTGGACGCTCAGCCACTAGAAGGAAATGTAATTTTTCATTTACTAGACGGAAAAGTGCTTATTTCCTTCCCACTACCCATCCCCTACTTCACTCACCCTTCATTCCTGTCCCATTGCTTCTGAAAATGATTTGGAAGCCATTTGAAGTACAAGGGCTTAGAGTCAGATCTAGAAAGCAAGCTGCAGCTTAAAGATATTCCCTGATTTCTTTGGAAGTTAGGGTGTTATAGTGGGAACAGTCAGGGGCATGGAGCAATTGGTGTGCCCAGGGTAGGCCTGGGTGTTAAAGGGGCAGTTATCACCTTCCTCAGATACAGTATGGAACAGATGCTAGCTCGGTGGAGGCCAACCCAGGTAAAAGCAATACTGATACTTTGTTAAGCTCTGCTCTTAACAGTTAAGTAATGAGAAAGAGTACTTCACTTTTACTTAAGCTTTGTATTTTATTTCACCTGCGTTCTAAAACAGTCCCATGTCCCTTAGAAGGGAGTGGGCGTTATTATTATTAGGATCATCTTATAGATTAAATGTGATATGTATTTTTTAGATAAGCACAGGAAAGATAATCATGTCATATCCCTATGTTTCACTTTCAACTCAAGCTCAAAGAAAGGCCACCTCTTCTACCCCTACCCCCATCTCCACCCACTAGCACCTGCGATGGCATCTGGGATGAGTGAACTTTACATTCACCTGAAAAGAATCCTGTGTGTGTGTGCGCACACACCCACACACGTTGTGTTAAGACTGTTATTCAGTGAGACTTTCTGGTCACTTCCTTTGACTCCTTGCCTCCAGTGATTTTTCTAGTATCACTAGGATTTGGGTTCTCTTATGAGGATCCTCTCCTAGCAGACTCTACAGGGCCTTTCTAGGGATAAAGTACCAAATGCTACATTTACGTTCAGAACCTGTTTTACCTTGACTGTTTGAGCATTCAAGGTTAATTAAGCCCTGAGCAAAGCAGAAAGTCAGGAGAGTAAGGGCTGTGCTCTGCTGACTCAGCAGAATAGTTCAGGAGGTATAAGGAGGCATCATTGCTGGTAGTAGTACCCACTACAGCTGAATCCTGGGGAAAACCAGAGAGAGGGAAGCTAACCACAGGCCTTTTCCTCTTGTCTCATTTTTTTCCTCCGGTATACTTTTACTGGGAGCATGGTCAATTCCTGTATAATTTTATTGGGCTGTTTTTGTCCCAGTTTATAACTTAAAATAGGTGGAATGCTGTGAAGTATGGGCTTTTTTAATAGATGTTTTTGCCATTATTCTTTTACCCAGTGATTCTTTCTATATAACCATTGTTCTTACTGACATTAATCTTCTTAATCACCCAGACCAGTCCCCTTTCCAAAGCAAGGATACCAACCTGCTGCTCGCTCACCAATCCACCATGTTTTAGTGGTTCCCCAGGCTTTGGATTTTTTTTTTAAATGTTTATTGGGGCGCCTGGATAACTCAGTTGGCTGAGTGTCTGGCTTTGGATCAGGTTATGATCTCGAGGTTCGTGGGTTCGAGCCCTGCATCAGGCCCTGTGCTGACAGCTAGCTCAGAGCCTGGAGCCTGTCTTCAAATTCTGTGTCTCCCTCTCTCTCTGATTCTCCCCTGCTCATGCTGTCTCTCTCTCTCAAAAATAAATTAAAAAAAATTTTTTTAATTCTTAAAAAAATGTTTATTTATTTGGGGGGGAGGGGCAGAAGAGAGAGGGAGGGAATGAATGCCAAGTAGGCTCTGCACTCTCAGCACAGAGCCCGATGCTGGGCTCCGTCTCATGGACCATGAGATTATGATAGCCAAAAATCAAAAGTCGGCACTTAACTGACTGAGCCACCCAGGTGCCCCAGGTTTATGGATTTTAAGTACCAGTATACTAAAAACTAATTAGGGTTAGAGAGCAGGTACAGAGTTAAGATTATATTTTGTCAAAAAGGACACAAACTGAAATGGCCACTATTTCATAAAAAGAAAGGCCATTTTAAAACTAAAAATGTGAGAAGTACATAATCTTCGAATAAATTTAACTTTTGGGGGAAAAATGACTGCACTTATTTTTCTGTGTAATGCTGATGATCATCTCTTCCTAGGTCAGTTTTTATGAAAGCCTTCTCTGCAGCAGCTCGCTGCTGTCCCCAGCTCTGCTTATGCACTGCTAGTGGCCGCAAGCTCTCTACACTGTGTTTAGAAAGGCCTTTTTTTATGTATAGTCTTTTTTTCCAGGTAGGCATCTATCTGTAAGGCCCTCAGCTATCCCTGCCTCAGAGGAGGTGAGTTCTGGACATTTGTCTATTGTACTCATTATCTTCTTCTTCTTCTTCTTTTTTTTTTTTAAATAGTTTATTGTCAAATTGGTTTCCATACAACACCCAGTGCTCTTCCCCACAAGTGCCCTCCACCATCACCCCCACCTCTTTTCCCCCCTCCCCCTTCCCCTTCAACCCTCAGGTTGTTTTCAGTATTCAATAATCTCTCAAGTTTTCGGTCCCTTTCTCTCCCCAACTCTCTTTCCCTCCCCCTCATTATCTTCTGAAGGTGCTCAGATTAGGGAAAGAGGACAAATTTAGAACAAATAACTTTGGATGTAGAAAACTCTCCGTGAGAACAGCCTCTTGTTACTTATTTACGTATTCCTCCACTCCTTTCTTCTGAATTTTGACTGTTGACTATTCCGGGGCCTGATACCCACAGGAAAGCAGTCCAAAGGCGGACATCTAAGGAGGCAGACATGCGGCCCGGGCTGTGCAGCGGTGTGCTGACTGCCGCGCTTGATGCACTGAGCAGGCTCTGCCGTGGGCGTGGCGCGGCCGTGTTGCAGACGCAGCACTCTGTTTGGTGGAGGCAGGTGTTTTGCCAGACAACACCATTAAACTGAGTCTTGTAGAATGATACTGAATTTCCCTGAGCAAAGTAATAGCTTAAAGGTCAGAAAATTAAGTCGGAGCAGTGTGAGCATAGCGACTTTGTATAGAGATAGGCAAGCTACACTTCTAGGAGTTTGCTTGGGCTCCTGTTACAAAGTACCATAAACTGCATGGCTTTATAAGAACAAAACTATTGTTTCACTGTTCTAGAGGCCAGAAGTCCAAAATGAAGGTGTCAGCAGAGCCATGTTCCCTCTGAATCCTGTAGGGGAGAATCCCTCCTCGTCTCTTCCTAGCTTCTGGTGGCTTGCCACCAATCATTAGTATTCCTGGCTTGTAGCAGTCCCTCACCTGTCACCATACAGCATCTCTTTGTGTCTCTGTATCCAAATTTCCCTCTTTCAAGGACACCTGTCACATTGGATGAGGGCCTGCCCTAATAATGACTTCCTCTTAACTTGATTATATCAGCAGAGACCCTGTTTCCAAATAAGATTCTATTCACAGGTACTGGAGCCTAGAACATCTTTGTGGAGACACAATTTAACACATAAGGGTGGGGTTTAGGGATTGGTGAGCAAAGAGGCCCCAAAGCATAATTTTTCATTATGATCAGGATCACATATTTTTCTTAGTGCATCCTAAGTCTGTTTTATTCAGAGAACTTGAACCTGTTTGTTCCTAATCAAAAACTCCGGTATTTTCATGCGAATAAGTTAAAGCTTCACCTAAATTTATACAGTTGATTCCCTCCCACCCTTGGAATAAGTCATATATAAATGACTTACTTTTCTCTGTTAAATATTATAGAGTTGGCTTTGGCCAAAGATTTATTCTAGCCTATTGAAACACTTTCAAAGTATTAATTTTGACATCTTCCATCCACCATCCTCCCCTGCCAGCTTTGAAACATGTATGTGTGTAATTAGTGTGCTATCAGTGACCTGATTTATGTAATTGCTTAAGTATTGAAAAGGTGCTGCCAGGAACAGAGCCGTGTGGCATAGCACTGGAGCCTGCCCTCCACACTGCCATCACTGGCCAGCAGACCTCAGCCCAGACACTTGTTTAACCCGTTACCTACCCACTAATCCAAACCAGATTTCTCTTCCCAGGTGTCCTCATCTAGTTCCTTGAGCAAATAATGATTTGTATTTAGCTCAAATCAAAATATACTATGTAGGATTTTCAAGCAGCCCTTTCTCCCTTAGCGCCTCCCCCAAAAGAGAAAGAACAAAACTTGAATGTGTATGAATTGCTCTTCAGGACTTCACTGGTTGTTCTTTTCACGAGTCTCTCTAACCTTCTGTTTACTAATCCACTCTGGAATTTTGCTTCAGATCAGTATGCGCCTTCATTTCTTGAATCTAGGTTTTTGTTCTTTCAGAGAATCTGAATGGCATTTTCCCTTTCTATTAGCACCTGTACTATTGTGCAAGACTTCTCAAAACAACCAAGATGGGAAAATTGTTACTAAGTCATATAAACAGTCCGAGTCTTCATTCACAGCCCCTTTATTACAAAGGAGAATGAGAACGCCTTCTGGAAAATACAGTGAATTCCAGGCATCTTGAGAGTGAGGTATAGTCCTTCCATTTGGGATATGATAATTTTGTGAAACTGATACTGAAGTAATTTACAGCACTTGGTTCTCCTTAGTTTTACTCTTTTACATAGATGATTCCTCTCTGATTTTCTTAAATGTTAAGATTGTAAACTCTCAGAGCCATACTCCTCTATCCCTGGAATGACTACTTATCTGCAGCTGCAGTGTCTACGGACAGTTCTTGTTCACAGGCAAACCAGTAGGACACCAAAGTGCCTTTTCCATCAGATCTACTCAGAGCCATGACCACGGTCACAAGTGACCCTTGAATGAAATATCTAAGTTTAGAAACATCAACTGTGTTGGCAGATTACATTAGCATTCTCTTGCTTATACCATCCAAATGTATACTAGTGAGGCACTTGTATCCCCAGATTTCTTAGAGCTAAAAATGAGTAAAATATCATTTTCCTTTTCAGTCGGTTCTTCAGACTGGCTTTTCAGGACATGGGGCAGTCAAGATGTATTACTTTAGAGAAGGAGGAACTGACTGCTTTTGAAAATCAATACACTGGTGCTCTGTTTTGAATTAAAGTCAGCATTAGTGTTCAGTGTAGGAAATGTCCAATTTGACTTTTTTTGCATGTATCAGAATCAAAAGAAATTTCTAGGTAATTTGCACACTCTGTTTTAATAGTTTTAGATAAGTGTGTTTTGCTGCAGAGAGCGTGTTTACTTTTAGTCTCTGTCACACTGTTCTTGTTTTGAATGAAGCAGTCATTAATGTTTTTCAGTGTTGGAGTTTAATGCATTCAGTTTCTACAGACTCTGACATAGTTCTTTGATACTGTGTGTGTATCTGAAAGATTTCTAGTTTTGATTTCTCTTTAGAGATACCTGGAAAACAATCTAGGGACAAAAACTCTACTAGGTTTTTGGATCTTTCCCCCTCCTAACATTGTACAGTTTTCTTTTTGGTACAGAGTTTTACTTACAATGTTAAACTGTTAAATTACCTTAGTTCCCTCCTTGGTGTTTTCATAAGCTAAATTGGAATACAACACAAGGTCGTGTTCATTTTCCAAGGCAAAACGTAGTAGTTCCTTCTCCCTACTGCCAACCTCCTTCAGTTCCCCACACCAAACGCTTTCAGGGGAAAACAATTCATATTACATGTTTATATTTCACTTTTCAGCCAGTATACATTGAATGGTTCCATTATGCAAATAACTGTGCCGAAAACCCACCCTAAAAATGGTAGGTCTACATTTTCTCAACATTTTGCAAACCCAGGATCATGTCCAAGTGAAGGTAAGGAGGCAGTCTAGCTTAGTGCTGTCAAGTGGTAAGAGTTAGAGGTGCCATTACTTGGAGTGTGTTGGGAGAAGAGGACAGCGTGTGTTAGGAGTTGAGGATCTGTTGGGCATCAGGCACTGCGCCAGCCCTTCAGCGGTGGTCCCGTGGGTTAGATGTTAGCCTGCTGCTGTATGGGTGGGTTCCTGAGGCCAGACGGCTGCTACACCGGAGCTGCCCACTGACCAGACGGTCACTTGCACATGGGCCTGTCTGGTTGTAAATCTGTCTTCTTTCTGGTACAATACCGTCTTCGTTACGATACAGTAACGGGAAGTAAACATGAAGGGGAGACTGTAAAAGCAAAGAAGATACATTACATGTTCAGGTGGAAGAGGAAGAGAGTTTTTTAAATTCTCTATCATCGTCAGTGCATATATTCAGTTCGGAAATAAAAGACCACTTTCTATAACCAAGTTGTCTTTGTTTTAAAAGTTAGACACTAATCTGTGTTTGAGACTCTTAGGAATTCTTTTTATGATAGAAAACCTCCATTTCACATATGAAATTCTGGGTTCCGTTCTCAGTGAGTTTTATTTTCCTCCGACATATTAGTACTTGGGAACACTAATATTAGTCTGTGACTGCATCCCTAAGTGCTGCAGTACAGTGACTTGTGACAAAAATGTTGTCATAAGATAATGTGAATGACGTTTTGCATGCTGTGTGCTCTTAAAAGACCATAAAATAGTATAAAGCTACTTTACCTTGATTGCAGATCATAATAGACTTGATACTAAACGATAATAGCAAATCTGTATAATAAATCGAATGCTTTACAGTGTGACTTTTATTTAGAAGAGAGGGATAATTTTTTCATAAAATATGGCAAAAATGCTTCTTAGCTATTTCTAATGAGGTACTTTTAATCTCCATTCTCTATGAATTATTTAGTTCGAGCCATATACGCAATAAATAGACTCAATGGTTACTTTTGTGTGGCAATTATAATACATTAGCTGTGCCACCCAGGAATGTTGAAAAGGCAGATGAGCAGGCATGGCCCTAAAATTAGTCAGAAGAGGTTATAAACCTCAAAATCAGGGTGCAACTTGCCAGTTTCATTTGTATTCTGAAAGGGTGTGTTTATTTTAAAATGTCAGTGTTATGAAAAATCAGATCTGCAGGTGTGTATATTTTCTCTCGAAAAATGTGCTACTTTGTCCCAGAGCTGCTGGAATTTATAGCTCACGTGCCATGAGAGAGCCAGTGTGGCAGAGGGATAGACTGCTTGCGGACGGTCAGAGCTTCTGCCAGGTCATCTGTCCTCAAGCTCTAGGTCTGGGACGGGCTGGAGCCCCCGCCTTTCCAGGACAGTGCGGAAAAGTGAACGACGGCAGCTCCTTTCCTCCAGACCCCTCTCTGCATTCACAGAGACAGGCCCCCGGCTTTCCAAAGCACGGACACCATTTATTATTTTTCTCAGCTGTCAAGTTAGGCATCTAAGGCTAGTTCACAGAAGTCCTCTGTCTTAAATTTTTTCTATCCTTTGGAACCTTTCCACTCATCTCCTAGCTGCTCCAGTCTCTCCGTTTTAATTTCCTGAACTTGAGTGTCATTGCTTGAGTACAAAGAGCGAAAACAAAAACAAAATAAAACGTGGCATCTCTCTCTGCTAATCCTACCCATAAGATTTTCATTACTCTTACTAAACTCTTGCTTTCCTCGTATCACAGTGCAGTTGCAGAACCTCTAGCCACACTCTGTTCCTTGACTCCTTTTTCTGGAACTGAGGGCCCTAGAGGACCTTCGCAGACTCCGCCTCCCTTACTCCCGCTCCACAGATTGCATTAGACAGCGTCTTCTATTGATTGTCCTCCTTAGCCCACCCAAATTTCTGCGTTCCCCAAAGTCTTTCTTCATGAACCTTACCTTTATCCTGTGTTTTAGGCCTCCTTGATTTAGCATCCATCGGACAACACCTCAAGTTTTTAGTTCTTTTCTAATATTAGAATTTCCCTAACATCCCCCAACAGATTGTCCCCCTTTTGATGACAGGAACAGCATCGTGTATATTTTTCATATGTCTTACATGTGAAGGGCATGCCAAAGACACACTGTAAATATTTGTGGGTTGGTTCCTTGGTCTGATCTCTTTCTTGACTGTTCTTGTCCTTCCCGTGTTCCGTTCTCCTTCAGGACCAGGTTTATTCCTGACCTTTAGGGCTGTAGCAGCTTTCCCTTGCCACGCATTTTACCTCCTTCAAACCCTGGCTCCAATTTCAGCTGCATAAGACGGAACTTTCTGTTCTATCCCATTACCAGAAATTATTTATTCACAAAGGCACACCCAGCTCTACAACACATGTAGAAGGAACCATTAAGGAATGGTAAGAGTTAAGCCAAAACAACTGAAATGAAAAGTAGAATAACTTTATATACTTTTAGATCTTAGAAGAGTCTTGCAGAAACATTTTAAAATCTTCAGTGGTGGGGCGCCTGGGTAGCTCAGTCGGTTGAGCATCTGACTTTTGATTTTAGCTCAGGTTGTGATCTCACAGTTTGTGAGTTCAAGCCCCGCTTGGGCTCCTCTCTGACAGTGCAGAGCCTGCTTGGGATTCTCTCTCCCCGCCTCTATTCCCCCCTTCCCCCACTGCTTGCACTCTTTCTCAAAGATAAATAAATAAACTCTAAAATAAAATCTTCAGTGCTAAAAAGGCAAAGTCTTACAGAATTTGATATCAGTTGCCTAATTATAAAATGCCACATGTCTTATATTGCATCTTCAGATGTTTACCACTTTCTATACCAAGTAAGTAAATAAAGAAAACATAACCAGCTGAGTTATTCAAGGTAGTGAGGATTCAGAATAACACACATATATAAAACATATACCATGAATATGTTATCCATGTTATTCTGAATCCTTTTTTATTTTATTGTCCAACAAACTTTTCTATTAGCAAAATGAGTCTTATTTACTACTTTCTTTTCCTTCCTCAACTCAACCCATTGTTCGAAGAGATAAAACAAATTTTAAGAAATCCTCTTTTCCTGGGAGGCCACTGAAAACATAAAGCAGCGAAAAGAGCAAGGTAGAAAACAACATATACGGTATCATCTCTGTGTGGGTGTGTTTGTATGTGCATTTTTTCTTCTATTCCCCGAAAAGTCAAAATGACAAGAAGAGTTTTGGCTTATAGTCCGAAATCCATTCTTACCCAGTAGATACATGAGTTATTCCTTTTAAGCTTTAAAGCCAGTCATGCCTCCTTTCCAATATAAGATATGCTCTATTGGGCATTTTATTCCAAGTAGAACAGTGTTGTCTATTTTATCTCAGACTCCCTTCTTAATATTACCAGCATC
Organism: Suricata suricatta; assembly: GCF_006229205.1. Classification (NCBI taxonomy): domain Eukaryota; kingdom Metazoa; phylum Chordata; class Mammalia; order Carnivora; family Herpestidae; genus Suricata; species Suricata suricatta. The sequence continues at coordinate 68,696,512 of NC_043702.1, forward strand.
TGTCCTGGAAACCTTCACACTTAGAGTCCTCCCTTATCCTCTCACTCATTTGGAGCTGTGCAGATTTAAGATGAGAATTGCTTTGAACCTATTGGAATAGCCCGTGTTGGTGACCAGTTTCTGCAGCCATCAGCGTGATTGTCCTGAGCAAACTTCCTGTCTCCCATCTTTGCCACTTCCTGGCTGTGCAGCCTTTACTAAGTCCCATGCTCTGCTCCCTGGTTTCACATCTACAAAGTGGGGAAAATCCCTTACCTACTCCAAAGATAGTTGTTAAGGTTAGAATGACTTAAAACACTTAGAATAGTGCCTGGCATAAAATAAAAGCTGTACAAATGTAAACTATTACTCTTGTTCTTCTCCTGTTAACTCATTAGGCCATATTGTCCAGTGTTGATGTTGAACTGATAGCCATATACTAATAAGTCATTTCAGTTCCCTGTCCCTCCTTCTTGTTGATTATTATCCTTTGCACAGGCACAGAATCTCATAGGATGCATCCTCAGTTTGTCTTCACTGGCAGTTCAGCTATTAAGACCAACAAAAACCATGGGGAGACTGGGTGGCTCAGCTGGGTGAGCATCCAACTCTTGATTTCAGCTCAGCTTATGATCCTCAGTCAGGGGATTGAGCCCCGCATCAGGCTCTGCACTGGTAGTGCGGAGCCTGCCTGGGATCCTCTCTCTCCCTTTGCCCCTCTCCCCTGTTCACTCAAATGTGTGTGCTCTCTCTCTCTCTTAAAATTTGAAAAAACTTAAAAAATAAACAAAAACCAGTCATCTATACAGGAACAGTATCCCACCCTTTGTCAAACTTATAATGTAAACAAAAGAATACATTTTAAGTGTATACTTTTTTATTGTTGTTTTCCACATACTCATTGCTTTTCAGGTTTAATAATGTTCATAAAATATTTCAAAAACACTGCACATAACCCTGTGGTGCCCTAAGTGAATTTACAACTGGAATGACCAATGTTAAAGTAACTTGTCAACCACTGTCGCCATCTGTTGGTGGTGGGTGGGCTGGACTCCACTTTCCAGAGCCTGGGCTTGTAACTTGGAATGTTATAAAAGCCACAAGGTCCTTAGTAGAGGAGTTTGTGCATGTGTTTCTGTGTGTGTGTGTGTGTACACAGGTTGTGCACGTGTGTGTTCCACATGTGCACACATACTAGACAAAGTCTAAAGATAGGCACTAATGTGTTTTAACATTCCTACCCAGGACTTGCGATGATTTTAACATTTCAGCCTACTTTTCTGTGTCTTCTAATTTCTTTTGTAATTAAGGTGAATTATTAATAAGGTAGAGTTGAGGAGGGACTAAGCGATGGAGGCAGAGGAGAAAATGAAGTCTTATTTACTAAGTACAGACAAACTTACTGAGGTGAAAGAAACATAAAGGGAAATGGGGAAGAGATGTCTAAAGCTGTGATATAAGCAGAAGGAATGTTGGTAGATTATCAGCAGAAGGTTTTATCAGCCGAGTTCACTTGGGCAAATAGGTTTAAATGTGAGTCTTTACTTATTATCCTCTCCCTTTGAAATTCTAATGATTCTGTAGTCACATCTCCTAATGAGTCTTTATCTTTTTTCTTCCCCCGGAGTGGATTATCTACTCTTAGCAAAGAATATTATATTCTGGGTAGCCAGGGCTGTGGTCTGAGCCTTGTTACTTTGAAGCTGATGAAAACCCAAAGAATCTTCATGTTCACATTTTTCCCATAAAAGTCTACGACTTGCTCTCTTACCCTTGGTGTCATTAGAATGTGAATTCTGCCAGTCAAGAGGCCTGTTTTTCCCAACATGTCCCTGTTACTTAATGAAGTTGTTTGTTTGTTTTTAAGTTTATTGAGAGAGAACAAGAGCATGAGGGCTTGCAGGCAGGAGCGGGGAAAGGCAAAGAGAGAGAGAGAGAGAGAGAGAGAGAATCCCAAGCAGGCTCCGTGCTGTCTGTCAGTGCAGAGGCCAAACCCGGGCTGCAGCTCGCACACCATGACCTGAGCCAAGATCACCAGCCGGACCCTTAAACAACTGAGCTACCCAGGCGCCCCTACTTATTTTTTAAAATAAAATGCATATTGGAATAAGGGTAGGTCAATAAGTTGCTTTATGAACTTTTTACTACTAGGCCCTGATGATCAACAGCAGACTCACACTAAATGTTAATCAGCTGTAACGCCCCCCCATCCCTTGGCCCACATTATTGGATCTTACTGGAAACAGAACCAGTAGTGGGACATGAGGACTCCTCTGAAGCCCTGCTGTGCTTTTTCCTATTTCTTGAGGTGCCGATAGTCGGTTCATCCCCATGTTCTAGATCCTTCCTCCTGTCATCAGAACTACTTGTCGGGTACTCCATCCCCACAACATGGTGACGTCATCACCCACTGAGAAGCTAACTTAGCCAGGGCATGAGTGATTGAAAGTGTGACATCTTCCAGCCAGGTTATTCTAGTGAGATAGCTCCTGCGCTGTGGGAGGTCTAGCTGAGTGGACAGCCTCCAAGAGAAGACAGCCTCTGAGGGGTAAACCGTTCCGCACCCCTCAGGTAACTCCCTATAAGCAGTCGCTGGTCCTGCGGTGCCTGGAGGCCGTATGGAATAATAGCAGCACAGAATGGAAACTGTTTTCTGCCTTTCTGAGAACTCAGTCTTTCAGGCTTAACCCACAAATCATGGTAAAAACCGCAATAGAAAGCAAAACTGATACATTTCAGAAATATCTCTTCTCCCCCACCTTTCCCCCCCAGTCCCTCTTTCAACCATGAACCACATGTTTGCTTCTTGTGTTTAACACAAACAGAAGCTCTGCTTTGGCTTGAAAAGTAAATCTACTCCCATACCTTGATACCACTCACTTAGTTCCCAACCATCCACTTGGTTCCTCTCCTTTCGTACCCTCCCTCAGTGTATAAAGGAAACCTTGTTTCTCAAAATTACTTCATGAATAAGTTGCAGTGAAAAATGAAACACAATTCATTTAAGCTTTGGGGTTTTAGATGAGATTTTAGGCTTAAAATTTATATGAGCTTTTGTTTTCCCATTTGCAAAAATGGGAATAATAGCACCTACCTCATAAGATCATTGCAAAGTTAATTAAATAAGATCATGCATACAAAGTCCCTGGCACGGTGCCTAGAACATAAGTAGGAATTGAGTACATGTAATCCCCTCTCTGGTTTCTTATAAAATCACAACGGATTTGGATGAGGAGATTAGGGATGGGTTCATGGAAGAGATAATGTTTGAACAGGTTCTTCAAGTTCAAGCATGGGTAGAATGGGATAATGGTGGGATGAGAGAGACATGTTTAAAGCAATGTTTAAGATAAATAAAAGCAGCAGACAGAGTTGGAAGCACCAGAGGCTGGAGGCAAGGCAAGAACTATTGTGTATTTTTTGCTTGGTTCTAGACACAGTGAAGGGAAAGGATGAATATTAGAAACATGTCAGAGACAACTCAGAAGAGTTACTGGCTGCCTGGACTCAGGAATGGCTGAGCTGATGGTGTCTGGAAGCTCTCGAGCTTGGTGGAGATTGGGAGTGAGATAGTTCTATCGAATGAAAAGGACAGGGAAGAGGTGTTTGGGGCTCTTTGGGGATAAGCGGGCGTTAGGTGACATTGAATGAGATATTTAAGTATCTTAATAACATACTAAGATACTTAAGTTGAAAGAGGAGGAGACAGAAACTAAAGTTTTGGGGAAATAAAACAGCAACAACAAAACAACTCCAGAATGAGGCACCATCAGAAGATGCATTAAATAACACCGTAATGAGCATCAGATGGATTTCCTAGGCAGTGGAAGGGTTGCAATGAGAGGACTTGATAAGGAGGGAGAGGAAGAGGCTGAATGGGCAAAGAAGAATGAAAAGAGTGCCCAGAAAAGTAGAATGAGATCTGGGGAGTGGATTCAGAGCAGAGGAGGTGCGGGTTACACAGATGTGGAAGTGAGGAGTAACATCAAAGTAGCAAAGAGACCAAAGAGAACAGAAACCCGAAGACAGCGTGGCATGGATTGAGGACCAGTGCTACCAGGAGCCTTTTCCCACTTCCCACTTCTCTCTTTCTTGCCTATGATTAGTGTGGAGAGCAGGACCAGAGAGTAGAAGGCTAGCCCCTGACCTTCCCTAAATTTCCTTTCTTCTGTGTGGTTTACAAAAGATCCTGAACTCTGTGACCTCAAGCAAAGTCTGTTAATCTCGATGACTCTCAATCCTTTTATTCCAAATTGGAATTGTACTGACTTTCTTTCGTACTTCTGGAAAGGTATGAGACAGGAATGTAGTCTAAAAATCTTTTTATCTAAAACTTTAGCAAAAGGAGAGACCACTGGTAAATATCAAGCATGTAAATAAATGGTTGCTAAAAAGGTGGTCTCTAAATCACCTATTTTTTCTGGTTAGCAGATTTTTTTTAATTATCACTTTTTTTTTTGTAAGCATAGTGACCTATGTTAATGCTGTTATAAATACTTAGAATCTCTACAGGGAATTGAAGGTGTTTTATGCAGCATTCTGCCTCTTGGATGTCATTTGAACCTTAAATTATCTTTACTTTCATGCCTAGTTAATAATCATTTGATTACATGATTACACAGTGAAAAAAAAACTGAGGGAAAGAGGTGGTTCAAGCCATTTGTTTCTTCTCTATAAAAATATTTCAGCTTGCTCAATGCGTAAACTAGAAACCGACAGTATTCACACTGGTTTAAAATGCTACATAGATGCTTCATTTCCTAAACTTTTTTTTATGTTTTTTATTTATTTTTGAGAGACAGAGAGAGGCAGTGTGATCAGGGGAGGGGTAGAGAGAGAGGGAGACACAGAATCCGAAGCAGGCTGCAGGCTCTGAGCTGTCAGCACAGAACCTGACAAGGGGCTCAAACCCACAAACCGTGAGATCATGACCTGAGCTGAAGCTGGACGCTTAACTGACTGAGCCACCCAGGCGCCCCTATTTCCTAAACTTTTAAGACTTCTTAATCTTCAAGATCAATCATAAGAAAGTAATATTAGAGAAAATGTGAAATTTTAAAAGCAATACAAAGGAAAGTCTGAGAACCACGTATAAAGGAGGACACTGGTTTATATGAAGTAAGTTATGTGCATTTCTTAGAGTCCCAATAATTTTTAAGAAATATTTTTCAAAGGTGCTTTTTTTCCCTTAGTTTTGTGAAGACAAACATAGATGGCAGTGCCTTATGTTGAGGTCTAGTCAGTACGAAAGGATGCAAGATCATACACATATTTAAGCCATACTGCCACTTCATCTTCAGTAGCAGTGCATTCTGGATTTTTTCCCTCCTTTGCCTGGTGTCTACTGTGCATTAAGGAATTTGAACACATTTATACAAACCCTCATAGAATTCATGCTCAACCCGTGTTATATTCTTGATTGTTCATTTCTTATCCACACGTGCACACACATTACCATGTATACCATACAGCTGTTATTACTCAGAGGTATTAATGAATATATTATTTATTTTTATATATCTATTTATATACATATAAGTAGTTATCACTCTTAGGTGTAAAAGATCTGCACCCTCCAGCACGTTAAACAAGGACACGCATGCGCACACACCCTTGCCTGACAATGGGAGCCATGCAGTGCTGTCCGCAAAACCACAATGGATAGATATAATGCAGGCAGCTTTCCCTCTCTTGCCAGTTTATAAAGTCTTCGTGGATCCTAGTACTTCAGTAATTTCGTAACCTTGCATTTGGCTTTGTATTCACATAGTGTTACTAGAAGAAATGTATTATAGAACTCATATTCCTTTTTTGTTTTGTTTTGTTTTTGTTTTCTTTTGGTCTCGAGATTGTCAGGTAAGCCCCTGATGACTCTGAGTTCAACATCAAGCTGTAATCCATAGATTCCAATAAGAGACCTAGCAGTGCCCCGTTTTTATTTTAGAGTTTAGAAGTCTCATTTTCTGTCCCCTGAGTATATAGAACATTTTGTAGGTTAAAGTTTGCAGATATTTGAAAAGTGAGTGTGCTCTCTGGACTTAGATGTTACTGTGTGTTTCTTGATTTTAACTTCTCCTTTTTATTTTTCTTTTTATCTTTTAGATATGGGAAAATAGTCTCCACGAAGGCAATTTTGGATAAGACAACGAACAAATGCAAAGGTATCTTCCCTTGGATGATAATTTACGAAATCCTAGCTTTAGGGAAATGATGGAATTTAAAACCTGATCTTTGGTTTCAAAACTACCTCCATTTTATTAAACAGCAAGTTTTATGTGTCACCAGTTCCTGTCTTGCACAATGTCAGCATATGTCTTTACATTTGTCCGTGGCCATTGTTTGGCTGGAAACCCTAAGCATTTAGCAGTTTGCCAGAATCGCAGATCGGACGCCAGTCACGCTAACACTCAGGGTACTGGTTGGCGTTAGCCTCTAGTTTTAAAAGGGAAGTAAAGTTAGAAAATCGCTTTTCTTTCCTGAGCCTGAGGAGATTAGAGCTGCTTACTGAAGACCATTGGACTGCACTAAAGAACTGAAAAGATTACATATTGTGCAAATTGGCTCTATTAATTAGAATAGAGTAGTTTTAAGCAGTACTTAATTACATGTTTCAATACTCCCAATTGTTCTGTGCTGACTGCCTGTTGACAATATTGGCAGCGGGGAGGAGAGAACCATTTTCACTGACCAAATCGTAACAGGGAGGGGAGGTCATTTCCCTCTTTGAAATTTGCTGCTGCATTAATTTGATGCACTGACCTTCAGAGTTTTCCGTGTAATTAGGATGAGCTCATCCAGCTCCAAGAGCCGGGCGAGGAGGTGTCTACAGTAGGCAGCGCTGTCCTGCCTGCTCCCCAGTTCTGACTTTTAATGATCCAGCATCTTAACAATGGGCATGTGATTTCTAGGAAAGGGGAAGAATGGAGTCAGCTGACTTTGAGTCTGAATACTGACCCCATGAATTGAAATAAGGTTGACAGGAATAGGCAGAGAAGGCAAATCTCCTCATTAATTAGACCCTAGTTTTTCAAGTAGTGGTGATGGCTTTGGCTTAGCACCAGCTGAGAAAAGCAAAGAATGTAAATGAACCCTATGGTAAAGCCTCGCCTTAGAAGCCAGCCATTTCCTTTCATCTAGACCTGAAGTGGTTCATTGTATTTGACTCTTCTTCAAAGATCCTAAATTTAAAGAAGCTATTGTGGCCAGTATCTGAGCCCCTGTTGAAGCAACATTGTACATTATGACAGTTTTGCCTGGGGACAGTGATTAAAACAGTGCTTTTTGTAGAGAGGTACTCAATAAATATTTTAAATGAATTAAACTAGAGGGAGTCAAATTGTAGACCGAAATGTTTACATTGAGTTGCCAAGGTTAGTGTTACTTCCCGTATTTGTAAATGATTAGGGAAAGCAGGGACACAGAAAAAAAATCTTCATTTTACAGAGCAAAATGGGTTCTTGAAGGCATAAAACAGGAAGCTGATCTCAAACATTTGTTTCAAACTGAGAGAGAAATCACAGTAGACAAGTGCTTTTATGGCTTTACCCTATCTTTCCTCCCATCCCTACGCTCCCCCAAAAAGAATCTTACATGGCAGATCAGTGTGTTTAAAATTAGCAAAGCTGCCCCAGTTAAGTAAGGGTGAATTGCTCGCCACACCCCTGCCCTGACAATTCCTACGTGTTATTATACACTCTTCTCCAATGAGAGAGCCTATCCCCTAGAAACCAAAACACAAAGTAAAAATGGGTGAGGATAAATCAACACCAGTGAGAAAATAAAAGGAAGAGCAGGATACCTCGGGTTACTACAGAAATGGCCTGTGTTTCCTAATGGCCAAAGCAAAAATAGAAAACATAGCTATTCTCATGGATAAGTCACTGCAGTCTGGAGGAAAACCCATGAAGCAGGACATTCCCAGTCCAGAGAGCTGAGGAAACGCCCCCTGGGGTCCAATATGAGGGTGTTGTGTTACATATTTATATAATGAAACCCATAGAACCTGTAGCTCAAATTTGCATAGTCTTATATTTTACTTGAAAGTAAGATCATAGAGAAAATGGGAAACAGCTCATGGTTGCATGCCTACCGTTACATTGGTTTTAAAGCAAATATTTATGAAACAGCTATATGGTTAGAAAAGGATGTAAACAACAACATGCAACCATTATGGATTTTTTCCTAATAAAATAACAGATAAAATAATACTAAGAGTACTCGACTGGTAATAATTTCAACCACAGTTACATCAAAACTGAGACCGTCTGTCTCTTGCGATTTATTGGCAACAGCAGAATTGTGCGGAAGACACACTTGAATATCCATGAGTAGAGTTACATCATTTCATTGTAGTTGAGTATTCATTTATGGCCTCCTCGAGTTGTGTTTGGTAATAAAACACGTACGGGAGTGAGAGAGTGTGTGCCCGAGTGTGCGCCCATGGGGGGATGCATATTAGCGTTCACTCCAGGTTTCTACAAAACGCTCAGAATATGTTTCACCTAATTTCTGATGTGGTGCTTGAGTAGCATTCTCTGCTTTCCCCTGAGCCCGCTCTTCTTTTTCTTTGCACCCTGGCTAATTCTCCACTGTCTAAATCAAATTAGGCTTTATTTCAGTCCAGTTCCAAGTAATCGAAGGAAGCTCTGCTTATTTCATTCAGGTTTAACTCATCTTGCCTGAAACATCTATGGTTTACTGTTTCATTATAACTTGTTTTGTTACCAGATGATATTTTTGGTACTAATAGTGCATGCTGACCTTTGAATCATTTCCGAGCTTTGTGTTTGGCCTTGTTGATCTGTATGTTTGTCTGTTTTGGCACTAGGCCTTCACTGTCTAAACTACTCTATCTTTACAATATCGATACATAAATGATAGGACTGGCCCTTCTTCTGTGCAGGCTCCGAACCGTGGTTTTTGTTTTCAAAATACTCTTAATTCATTTAAAATTTATTTTATAATAGGTTTGAGTTCCAGTGAAATCTCTGTTGGTATTTCTTGCCTGGTTACCCTGGTCTTTTAAGCAGTGTGTTATATATAATTTACCTTTTTCTCAATAACTTAAGAGTGATCACAGTGAAAAATCAGTGATTGCCTATCTTAGTACAGTGATACTCACTGGATTGTGTGAAAAGCAAGGAGCTATTGCTCTTACACTGAATTAAGTCCTGTTCTTTGTATAGTTTCCCTCTTTTACTGCTTACTGCTAGTTTTCACTGGTAAGTACCATCCATATGCTGCTTTTGTGGCAGCCCTACCCTTAGCCTGACACCCTCCCCCCGCCCCATTTAACTGCTTTTAACATGTTGTAGCCAAAGAGTAGCTGACCAGCCTATTAAAAATGTTCCTAAAGCTGTGGATAAATGAGCTCTAAACGAGAGCCTCTTTTGGGAGGTTATTTGTTTTTTGTTTGTTTTATGTTTTGTTTTTAGGCTTTAGAGCATGAACTGCTGAAACAGCTCTTGGATATTTGGAGGCATTTTTACCCCTTTCTTTAAGTGAAGGGGATCACAAGGTGTATTTTAAGTACATAAGTACTCATATTTTTTATCAAGCACTAAAACTTAGATTATTTTATATTTGGGGTATTTAATGGTTATTCTTAATTTATTTGAAAAATACAGTTTAGGGGTGCCTGGGTGGCTCAGTCAATTAAGCGCCCGACTTTAGCTCGGGTCATGATCTCGCGGTTCGTGGGTTCGACCCCTGGAGACAATTCTGTGTCTCCCTTTCTCTCTGCCCCTGCCCGGCTCTCACACTCACTCGCTCTCAACAATGAATACATGTTAAAAAGAAAGGAAGGGAGGGAGGGAGGGAGGGAAGAGGAAGGAAGGAAGGAAGGAAAGAAGGAAGGAAAATATAGTTTAGTCTATGGAATAAACATTTTTGGTTCTGTCATTTCTTAAGTTCTGTAGGATTGTGCCATCTTTCTCACCAAACCATTGGAAATGCAATTTCTCTGAAGTTGATTTTTTCTTTCTTTCCTTTCCTTTCTTTTCTTTTCTTTCTTTTTTTTTTTTTTTTTTTACTTTGGTTGGTTAACTTACATGTCTTTTTTTTTTTTCTAGTAAGTATAGAACTCCTGAGAAAAGGGAAAACTGTTTTGCTTTCTTTTTGACTTTGAAGGGAAATTTGTCTAGCTCATGAGTGACGATGGGGAAAGACAGCCAGAGAAGGACACTGCATTGCAGCTGTCAGGGCCAGACACCTGTCAGGACGTCAGGGTTTCGTTCTGCTGCCCACACCGGAAACCACAGAGTCTTTTTTTTTTTTTTTTTTGCTCTTTACATTGTCACAAAATAATGGCTTAATAACGGAGTGTGTTTTGTGTTTCAGGTTATGGTTTTGTCGACTTTGACAGTCCTGCAGCAGCTCAGAAAGCTGTGTCTGCCCTGAAGGCTAGTGGGGTTCAAGCCCAAATGGCAAAGGTGAGTCGAGAGCCAGGCGTCACTGCTCTGGTCCCTGGCTTCACTTCCGAAGCCCGGCATTGGTGCCAGCCTGTCACTGCGAACGTCCTCCTTCCGTCCCCCAGTCTGGGTCACTTCTGGACATCTGTCCTGTGCCCCCACGGCCTCAGTAGTACTTTTAGCGCACCAGAAGCTACAGATAGTATTTCGAAGCTGTACACAAGTCAGACATTTTTAGACACTGGTTATTTATGGTTAGAAATCTCCTCTTTAGCAGTTCTACACTGGCTTTACTCGGGGCTTGTTTCTGATGCACTTTTAGCATTCTAGATGAAGAATATTGTTGAAGTGAGGTTTATGCCCCAGTCTTTTTACTGCCCAGATGTGAACTTGGGTTATGTTATACTTAGTCCCTATAGTGCACTTATTCAGAATTCATATAATTATGTGCATTTTTTCCCGTTTGTAGTCCTTGAATTGCTATGCGAAATATTTTCAAGCCTGAAGCTCAGCAATTTGATATTTTGTATATCCTTTTCAAAAGATCAGTAATCTCTGGCTTCTTGAAGTACAAAGGAAAGTAATTTTGTGCTGTCTTCTACTACTTCTGTCTAGTAGCATATGATCATTTCCTCAGGGGCATTCCCGGTTCCAGAAGGAAAGAAGCTTTATAGAAGTTAAAGGGTTCTCGTAAAGAGATAAGTTACCCGCTAAGACCTTGAGGCTCCTGAAGGACACAGGTGCCCCTACCAAGATAGACATTTACCTTGACTCAAAGAATCAGCATCATGAAAGATTTCAGGAATTACTGAAAGGGATCACCTTTCTAAAGTAGTCCTGGACTTTTAACATTTTTAAAGCTTGGAATGGAGTTGGACATATTTTTTTAAGTTTGCTTATTTATTTTGAGAGAGAGGGAGAGACCGGATCCCAAATGAGCTCCACATAGTCAGCACAGAGCCTGACAAAGGGCTCAAACTCATGAACTGTGAAATCAAGAGTCGGACACTTAACTGTCTGAGCCACCCAGGCACCCAATATTTGGGCTTATATAAGTTGGACATATTTTAGATTTTCTTGAACTCTAGAGTAAGACGTTAAAATAAACTGAGGGGTGCCTGAGTGGCTCAATTTGTTAAGCATCCACTTAGGCTCAGGTCAGGAACTCACAGTCCATGAGATCGAGCCCCGTGTTAGGCTCTGTGCTGACAGCTCAGAGCCTAGAGCCTGCTTCAGACTCTGTGTCTCCCTCTCTCTCTGTCCCTCCCTGGCTTGTGCTTTCCCTCTCTCAAAAGCAAACATTAAAAAATAAATAAACTGATACCATAAGCACTAAGCATCATGATTTTCAGATTTTTTTTTGTTTATACTATAGAGTAATTCCCTGTGGCATTATTGAAAGATTATGATTATGAGGATTTTAGTTATATTTCATTGTGACTGTGCAGTACCTGTATTGTATAATGATTTACAGAAACAGTGGATAACTGCATGTTTTATAAGCAGGACCTTTAAGGCACAGTCAAAAACAGCTCTATTCTTCCCTCTACTCTGTTTCCTCTATTCTATAAATTTCCTGCTTCCTCTTCTCATGGATAAAATCCAGGGCAGGTCCCATGACTTTTCTGGCCACTCTTGTTATCTTAAAAAGTCTCTTCCATTGCTTCTTTCACTAATTTTTTTCACTAGAATGGCTCTTGATTCAAACATCACAGAACAGAACTATCTTTTGACACATGTCCAGCCATTTCTAAATTTACTTGCACCAAACAATCCGATGTTTTAAACAAGATGTTGTATGGGAAGTCTCAAGTTACATTCTAAGTACAGTTTGTAAAATGTCAGAATCACATGTAGAGGTTTTGAAAACTGCTGAGATTCGGCCAAAGAGATGTGTGCCTCGGATGTCACTGGTGGTAAAAGAAATCACAGCTTACATAGCAGTTGTCTGCTAACAACTGTGTTGGTTACTTGGTGATCAGGAAGCGATGTTGTAAAGGTTTATATCCCCATGTAGCCATCTCTTACATGGGTATGTACATTCACATGTATAGATATGTAACACATGTGTTTAAGTCACATTTTAGGAAATTGAGGGTGGTGATTGATGTGTGATATATTCATTATGATTTTTTTCTTATTTGAAATAATGTGGAATGGGATCCTGGTTAACATTTTGATGCTGAACGTCTGATTTTTAAGAACACATTGCTGTTGTTACATGTGTAATGCCTGTAATGTAAACGTCCAATCTGGTGGGTTTTTGTTTTTTTGGATTGTTAAAAATTTTTTGGATGATACTTTGAGTATCCCATTGAAGCTTCTCCCTTTTTCCAGCTCAGGTCTACTCTGGTTTATAAGTGTACAACAGGATAGGAACATGATTAGTTTCTCTCCTGTTTCCCAAACTTGTTCTTCCTGCACTACCGTCAGCTAGCTGGCTGTGGTTTCTTTCCTCCTACCCACCCACCCCTCAGCAGCTTGGAACACGGTATAGGATGGGAAAGTTTCTTGACCTGACAGTGGTGTAATCTGGTATTAAGGTCTCTGGCTGATGTTTCCCTTCATGAAATGCTTTGGGAGGTTTTCAGAGGTCTCTTACATCACCACCATCACCTCTAATTGATCTTTCTCCTGTGGTTCCTCAACACTGGTGAATATATGCCTCGGCTCCTGATAATCTAAGGGTCTGACTTCAGCCACTGTCTGCTGAGACCTCCTTGCCCTTCAAGGCTGCCTTCTTGGAAGGATTTAACACAACCCTGGGCCAGCTCCACCTTGCCTGGCCCACATCTGACCTACGTTTGACAGCTGTCTGTGGGAGAGTAGGTACTGACTAACCACACTTACATGCCCCTTCAATCAGCCTTTTGCCTTTTAGATTCCTCAGATTTAAGTCGGACATTGATCCATTGCATCCACCAAGCTCCATGGCACACAGATCAAGCCTCCTGAGTGGTCTGTTCAAGCCTCTATTGCTTGCCTGGCAGTGATAGGGAAGTAGCCGCATGGTGAGACTCAGAGCACATCAGCGTTTCTCTCCACATACATGTTCATCCTCAGCCTCTCCAGTCTCTCGTAGCCAGATGGAGGTGGGTGGTCAGCTGAGCATCCCAAACCAGTTCTCGGCGGCTCTCTTTAGGTTGTCTAGTTTCTCACTCCGGAATGTCACAGCGCCAACCATTGATCTGTAGCTTCTGCTGGTACCAAGTTAGAGGGCTATTTTAACAACCTGTTACAAATGCAGAGGCCTTCTTTAAAGCAACCCCAAGATCATTTACCTAGGCATCTTTTCAGTGCCATTGATATTAAGCAGCATGGTCTATGAAATATCCACCGCTTCCAAGGACTCTTTATACCACATTTAGTCAGAACTGGACTGGGTGTGGATTGGCACCTGTCAACAGTGTACCCAAATGCCACTTTCCTGCTGATTGATAACAAGCACTGTTCAAAGGCCTCCTGAGGAGACTTGGGTACCGTAAATTGGCTGGGAAAAGTGGTCCCTCCCTCCATCCTCTGTCGGGAAGGAGCAGTACACAGGTTCAGTGGTGCTGGCAGCGTGCCAACATCCTGCACTTCATGAATTTCTGACTTTATTTAGGTCTCTGTAGAAGGACTGTGTGTCTCAGGCCTGATTTCTTTTTTTATTATATCATTAAAGTTACAAAAGATAATTTAAGTGCTAGAGGGTCTGTTGTTCTGTCCCGTGACACCATGGATTTGAGGATCTGGAATTGACTTCATCCCTTCACGCTCTCTGGATAAAGCAACACCTGGCATGCCCCTTCTGTGGAGACAGTGTTTAAAAGAAGTCAGTCTGGCTCCCATGTTGAGTGGTAGGGACCCATTGCCATCTGCTTTCTGTTAGTGAATTAATCAGAATACTACCTTAGGTTTTGAAACTTCACACTGCCACAGTCTTGCTTTCTTTTGTAATTAGAAGAAATTAAAGTGCGTTCCAGGGAAGGGGGGTGGTGGCGTAGGGTTCAGGGTGAGGGAGCACAGCATATTGTTTGACACATTGGGTACCTAGATTGAAAAAGGATCCCCAAGATAACTCAGAAGTGAAGTGTGAAATTGAAAGTGGAGAGCATTCAGCAGCAGAGATGGTTTCTCATTCATGTTTTAACTTCCAGTACCTTCTTGGTACCTGGCATAGGGTAGATACTAACTGTTGGTTTAGTTGATGATCAGAGAAGCCAACTAAGTGAGAGAAAAGCTTTCTTCCTAGCTTGAGCAGATAGTGACAATTAAGAATGAAACATTTAAAAATTATGTTTATTGAGCTCTGTCTATAGAGTAGTACCCTGATAAAACTTACCAAAAGGTTTTCACAAAGGCTCAAGGCCATTCCTATTTCTGTTCAACTTGGCTTTGTTTCAGATGTGTTTGTTTTTAGAAGACTCAGACTCAATAAAGAGCAGAGAAAATTTCAGATACCAAGCTAGAAAGACTTAACAACCAAATCAACATTGGTAATATCTGTTAATAGAATGACTTCTCTAGGCCTTTTAGCAGCACCTCTTAAGGCCTGCTGGGAGTCAGCAGATCATCGTATGTTCTTTGCCTGGTGGTAAGCTAGCACATTTCCCCCCCCAGTAAACAGGCAGCCAAAGGAACAGGCATTTAATCCCCCCTCCACAGAGTCTACCGTGCTTCAGGCAGTTTGCATTCACATGCCTGCAAGCAGCTCTCGGCTGGTTGGTGAACCTATTCAGTACAAGGGAAAACAGATGTCTGGTCTTCCTGCCAAGTCCCTTTCTTGCATTTTAGGAACCATTCCACAGGCACAGGGAGGTTTTTGTTAATTTCTTTCAGATGATGACTGAGTGCTTTACACCACGCGGGACCTCTGAGCCCTGCTTTTCTGCTCAAGTGAACATTAGTGGCCATTTATCCCTCTCATGGTCAATGTGGGAGCAAGTTTTCTACTTGTTAGAGAAGCCATTGAACCTTTTCCATGCCTAAGGATGGATATAAAGAAGCCTGTTGGCCCCACTTTATGTTTGGCCACCCATAATTTACAGAATAATTGTTTTTTGAGACATAACATTGTATGCAATAAAACAGTTATGGCTGTCACTGATTTTAAAGAAACTAAATTACCCTCATTCAAGAACCACTCCCCACTCACTGCAAGTATTCTATATTCCATTCACTACGAACGTGTGGTAATTAGGATACATGGACACTTTGGGGATTAGAAATTTTTGTGGCCAGCGTGGAGTTTTTTCTCTTTCCTTTTTTCTTTTTCTAGTTATTGCAACTTTGCAGTTAATGTTTGCATGTTTGCAGGATAAGTTGACCGTTTGAAAAGAAAAATAAATAACATTAGCTTTAAAGATCATCCCAAATGAAAAAACCTAATTGAGTTGTTGCTGTTGAAAACAAATGCATTAAAATCATAGGAAATACTCATGTTTAGTCTCCGTTAGCTCACTATTAATCAATGAATCGGTTAAAAGGAGCTCAGTTTCTTTCTGGATTCTGATTTTAGTGCTTATTTTTTTCTTCATTGGTAAATTATCAGGTTGAATCAAGACTTTAAGGAATGTAATATTTTATTTATATTTTAATCATAGAAGCAACTCAAACATGGATTGAGAAAGTAATTTGTACCTACACTGTTAATCCTTTTAAAAATACTTCCCATATGACAAATTATCCTCTGAACATTGGTAACTATTAGTCGTTTAGTTGTTATAATTGTAATTTATAGAGAAAGCCCCACAACATTTATGGTATATGTTTCTTTCATAACATTTTTTATGCTGTATCTTTGCCCAGGGAGGGCTTTAATTCTTTTTAATTAGGGAGTTCCCAGCTTTATTCTGAATCTGACTAAGCATGATTCAGAGATTTTTCTCATAAGTTTCATTATATCGTTTCCTTGCTTCCATGCTTCCGAAACCTCCCCGTTTGTCAGACTGGCTTTCTAACTGAAGTTGACGGACGGCAGTCCTTCCTTCCTCCTGCCTTCCCCTCCCCCACCCCAGAACATGAAATCACAGGATAAACATGACTTATCTCCCCAGAGTATCAGTATTACTTGAAAGTATGAAATCAGAAATATTGTTTCTATTCTAAAACAAACCTAAATAGGGAGTAGATTGCAACATTTATGTGACATTTACATGACCTTTTTTTTTTTTTTTTACTTTTAAGATACAACACAAGACTTCAGAAAAATTTTGCACTCCGGCAAGGTTACTTTAGCCTTTGCCTGCCGACTCCTCAGGATACATAGCCCTTCTTGCTGTTAGCAGCCCTGAAATGGGAAAGTTTCAACAGCAGTGACTGACCAAATAGAATCAAATTCTTTAGAAAGCCTTTCACAATCTGGGTTCAGCCCCACGACTTCTGTTTGTTTCTCTTAAGTCTCAAGTCGGTGTCATGCCCTCCAGAAAGTCGTCACTGTCTTCCCAAGACAAGTTCCCCCGTCTGTCCTCTCATCGTGATTTGTACCCATCTCCATCGTAGCACTTACTCCATGGGTTTCTCTCTCTCCTACTTAACTGTAAGCAGCTGGAAGACGGGACTGGAGTCAAGGCTATTTTGTGCGCGTCTGGGATGCATGAGGTGTGCCGTACACATCATTTGGCGTCATGTATGAGGCTACTGGGCTCGGCAGGGCCCCCCCTCAGAGAAAGGACTCCATCTGTCCTGGCCAGTTAAGACTTCCACAGGAACAAATAGAGTCTTCTGCACCGCAGGAAATCTTCAGGGACTTGGGAGGGTAGAGCCCACAGGTGATGACTAATCAAGGAGCTGTGCAATTAATTGGGCAAATTTGGTGGAGGTAGTGAGTGAAATGGAAGTAGGGAGAGAACATTTTCCTTCTCCCCCTGCCTCAGAAGCATTTGAAAACTTTAATCCCTAAGACCATTTTGCCTTTCCTTGTATTTTCAAACACTGTATCTGTTACTGTTTTGCATTTATTAAATCATGTTCCAATTTTTATACATTATAGATAGAAAGATAGGTGTTGCTCAGCATAAGATAATCAGTGGTTCTGATTTCGCTGATCTGATTTCGGCTAAAAGCAAAGATAGCATTTTGTTTAGTCTGTGAAGGGTTAATGAGGTTAAGTACTTGGCTTGCTAGTGAGCATTTGAAAACTTTTAATTTTTTCTTGGGTCCACCGACACTGACAAAGCCCAGGGACACCCAGGCCCGGAGCTTCGGCTGTACGCCTTTGGGAACAGCCTGGTTCCTGCTGCTGCCCGCTGTCAGAACCAGGAGGTCATAGAGACAGTCCTTTTTGCCCTTAGTTTCTCCAGATTTGATAACTTGAATGCTTGGGAATACAAGAGCACTTGCCATTTCTTAGGATACCAGATTGTTATTTTAAACCTTACCAGGTAAGTCTAGCACAAAAGGTCAGTGTTCACTTTTACTCCAGATTACATAAAAGGACAGGTTTCATTTCAGGTTTAATTAAGGATAGGATAAATTTAAGAGTAGAGACTTTTGTACAGTTCAGATATGTGTATGCTTCAAGGTACCGTGCATTTTGGAAACCTAATTATGAATATGCTATTCTGTGGCCTAATGCTAAAATAACAATTAATGACTACTAATAGTTCTTATTAAAGAAAAGTCATAAGCATGCTTAGTACAGTATGTAAAGAGACACTTGGTTAGTAAGATCAAAGGAAAGCCTGATTTAAAATTAATTAAGACTATTCTAATCTTAAAATTGCAGAAGTGAATTCTAACTTGGTTAGAAAATATTCCAGTTGTCCGATAAGCTTTTTCTGTGATGATTTAACACCATACTCTTAGTACGTAAATATACCTAGCAGTTACTGGTTCTCGGAAAATTCAGTTGCGTATCTTTGGTTTCAGCTGATTCAGTCTCAGCAAAGGAAAGGTGAGTGGGAAATGATCTAATTATTGCTCCTTAAACTTTCATATGTATATGAATTGCCTGGAAATCCTGTTAAAATGCAGCTCTGGTTCTGTGGACCTGGGATTCTGCATTCCTAGTAGGCTTGCAGGCAATCCCAACACTGCCAGCCCCTGTGTCGTTTGAGGAGCAAGGATTTAGCAGAGCTCCCTTCCCCCATCTCCTCTTGAGTTCACTGTTATGCAGATTCTCAAGTTTGCTCTGCCTAGAGTTTATCATCTTATATGTCTTTGAGTTTACTTGTCTTCATGAATTTACGGGCTCTCCTTTCCCCACTGGTGATCACAACTTAAAAGTAAGTAGTAAGGACCCTGCCACGGAGCAGAGGACGGGGATTGAGACAAAGCCCTTCTGGAGTTTAGATGCCTTGGTTCAGAGTCCGTTATCTGTCTCTGGATTGAATTATTCACAGTAATACCCTTGTGTGCAAGCGTGTGCCTGAAATGGACTCCTAAAAATAGTAGTGGAGGAGAGGTTGGTTATTTCGGGAGCCCTGCAGACAGCGTGTGGGGCTCCACGAGGCTCCCTCTCCAGCCCCGCAGTGCGTGCCAGCAGCTCCTCCCCCAGACCCGCTGAGAACGACTCAGCGGAGTCATGTCCGACCTGCACAGACTGTCCAAGCTTCAGACCCTGTTTTCAAGTGTCCAAGGTGACCTGGGTGTCCTGTGGCTCCCACGCTGTCCCTGGGTCGTGCTCTAAAAGGACCTGAGCAGAGAATGGCTCAAGAAAAGTAAGTGTGTTAACATAAATACTTCAATTTCAATTAGAAATTAATGGACAATTCTCTGTTCTGTTTTAGCAACAGGAACAAGATCCTACTAACCTATATATTTCTAATTTGCCACTGTCCATGGATGAGCAAGAACTTGAAACTATGCTCAAGCCATTTGGACAAGTTATTTCTACAAGGATACTGCGTGATTCCAGTGGTACGAGTCGTGGTGTTGGCTTCGCCAGGTAAGCACGCTGCTCTGTCTTTATCTTGCCAATAACAATAGCAAATAAAAGTCCCGCAAGAAGAAAGAAGAGCCAGGGTTCTGGAAGCCAGTTCTATGAATTTAAATATGTAAATTTTGGGTTGTATTTTTTCTAGGTCTTTTGGAAGTTCATTAGGATAATTGAACCTGAGGACACTAAATATTCAGTGACGCGGGGCAAGGAAATACCACATGAGCAATAGTTTTGAAAATACGTGTCCTTCATGTTTTGATTAATTAGACCAGGATGCCATAACTTTTTACAAGTAATAGTCACAGGCTCCTAGATTGCATAAATAAATTGGTATGGTTTTTTCTTATTAGATGGAATTTGATTCATTATAAAGTCAATGAATTAGATTATTTCAACCATTCAGAAAGGAAGACAATGGTTGGACACCTGTCTAACCACCAATCGCGACACCAGTTGTAACATTTTACAATTTTGCTTCAGATTAGTTTTTAAGAAGTATGTGACAGATATATCCAAAGTGCTTTCACTTCAAGCTTTTTTTTTTTAAGTGTACTTATTTATTTTGAAAGAGAGAGTGGGAGCATGAGCAGAAAGACAGGGACAGAGAGAATCCCAAGCAGGCTCCATGAACCAGGAAGCCTGAACCAGGGCTCAGTCTCACAAACCTGATATCATAACCTGAGCTGAAATCCTGAGTCAGACACTTAACCAACTGAGTCACCCAGGAGCCCCCTCCAGCTTATTTCCATACCTTCCTCTCCAGAAAGGATACTTAAGTGTATTAACAGAAAAATCTTAAATCAATCGAGCTTTAATTTTTGACATAGTTCCAATCTGAAAGCCCATGTTCAAAAGCCCATGTACATTATTTAGGAACCTATTCCTACTGTGCAGAAATACATAAGGCCTGTATCTTTCCATGTGTTGACTTTTGTTTTAGAAGAAAATTGCTGGCATTTTACTTTGATATGCAGTATCCTATTTGGTGACCATCACGTCTCCCACAGACCTGTGAAATCAACAGAAGCAGCAGTTTATATTTTCCATGTAAGAAAATTGAGTCAAAGAAGAGATGTTTGCATTTTCATCAGACTTCTAAGCACTGGTCCTAGGACTCGATTCTTCTGGCTTTTACCTGATTGCTCTTTCTGCTCAGCCAGATAATTTTAAAACAAAATTAAATTCCACAGGTGGGAAGTCACCAAAACTTGCATTTCAAGTGTAGCCATCATTGCTTCAAAGGTCCAGGGGAAACAATGAAAAACTTAGCACCATCTAAAAATCCTCGCCTCTGTGGGTGTTCAGAAAGCAGATCAAGTAGTTTCAGTTTTGTATCCAAAGTTGGAGCCCAATTAAATCCTATTGCTTTTTAAAACTATTACTACCCATTAAAACCAGGATGTAACTCTCTGGGTAGTCTAGGAGTGTGGTGCATTTTAAATAGATTATTCAGTGTTTCTTCCATTTAAAAAAAAAATAAGTCAAAATAATGTAATTTCCATGCAATGTTTCTCAAATGTTTTTAGCCACCTGCAGATGTAGAATAAATTGTAAAGTTAGGCTCCATCCTCTAATTACTTCTCTGAAGCCAGATGACAAAGAAGGTTCATAACTGACTTGACTAATTTAATTTTAAACCTAAAGCTAACATAAAACCATACAAGGAGTGTCCTGTGATTTTCACTCATTCTCATCATGACTTTTCAGTCTGTCCTTTTGTGAATATATAAAAGGAAAGGTCATCAAATGAGTAGTCTAGTGGCAATAATAAATACAACAGTATTTTGAAATGGTATTTCAATTTTAATTCAGTATCATGACCAAGAAAGCTATTGTGTATCGATTGCCAGTTTTCCAACAAGTAGAAAAAAATTACACATTTGATGTGCTTGATATTAAACACTCTGGGTATAATTTATTTCTTTTATGATTCAGAATGTACTCTGGATATCAGTTTTCATTTTATTACAGAAGTGCATATAAAACAATCAGATAAAAGAATAAACCCACTGTTTCTTACTCACATTTTTGCTAGGTTTCATTTGTATCCAGTAAACCTATAAGAATGTACATACTCACATGAACAAAACCATATGAAAACTAAGATCTCTAAATGTGTGTTTTATTTTTATGGATGAATAGGATGGAATCAACAGAAAAGTGCGAAGCCGTTATTGGTCATTTTAATGGAAAATTCATTAAGACACCACCTGGAGTTTCTGGTATGTTGTTTGTCTAAAATTTTATCAGTAGTTTTTTTTTTATGTAATATATGTATAATTTTAGCACATGATGTACCAAGAACCAAATACTCTTCATTTAGCTCTTAAAACTTTTATTTTGATCCTACATATAAGACTTAAAACTGCATCCCTCCCAGACGCTGGGTGTTTAAGTAAGAATGGGAGCCATCCCAGTGGGAGGGCGGGTCTGACCTGTAGAAGCCTCTCCTCCTCTGGTGGACAGGCCATTCTGTGACCCCATCTTACCACTGCCATCCTCAGTAAGTCTAGTGTCCTGCAGGCCTGTCCGTGGAGGGCCGTGGCACTTTCCACCTCAGCTCCTGCCTCTCTCGTGGAAGGTGTCAGCATGTGTCACCCTGTCCCCTTAGAGAGCTTGGACTTCAGTCCCTACGGCCCTTCTGTCCACTCCATTCTCACCACTTCCTCCCACCGCTCTGTCTTGTGTTGTCATGACCGGGAACACCACACCTTGGGAGCTTTTCATTCCAAGACCATGCTCATCCTAGCTCCCACTAAACCTGGTCCAAAACACAGAGGGATCCTTCTTTACCTCTTTTCCATCCCCACCAAACCTCACTGCCATTCTTGAATGCAAAAATCATTTCTTTAGCAGTATCCTAACTTCTCTCGTACCCAGTGCCTTGGTCACACCTGCTTTGCAAATGCTGAACTTGGATTAATTCTTCAGCAGGCTATCTCCTCTGCCTCTGTTAAATCCAGGCAGGTAAAAGTTGTCTCCAGCATGACCTGACCCCCAGCATCACTAGTGCTCACTCAGTTTTCTCATCCTTCCCTGGTGGCAGTCTCCACAGCCTGCTCACTTTGTCCTTTACCCTTATCAACTCTGAGCAGATGACTTCACTTCTTACTTGATGAGTGAAATTGAGGTCACAGATGGAAGCACCATCAACTTCCTGCCTCCTCCCAACAAGGAGAGAGACTCCTTCCTTCCCTGCAGTCCCAAGAACAAGGGGTCCCAAGCCACACCCTTGATCACATCCCATCAGGACCTTGCTCTGCCATTTAGCCCCTCTCTAATTCCAAAGTCTTTTGCCTATATTTTTTCCCCAAAAAACCCCCAAAACCTTTATTTTCAATGTATAACAGATCTCTGGCATGACTAATTGGTGGGGAAATCCACAAATAAACAATACTAGGAACAAAAATTGTGACCATTACTACAACAGGCATTTCTTCAAAATCACAGAATACAGTGAACAAAACTATGAACTATGCCAATACATTTTAAATTTGAAATAGTCTACTAGAAAAATCTATCCATTTGTGTTTGAGCTCATTCAGGTGTCTTTGATCTTGAAACTAAATTAAACTAAGCACTGTTTCTCTCTAGCTCTTTCTCACAGAAATCCTTTAAGAGTGTAGTTCCCATCTCTGCCTCATATTCATACCTCAGCCCTCCCCAATCCAACTTCTTCCTTCTCGAATGGTAAATTGTCCATATTAATCTAATCTGCTGGGCTGCTGTGACAAAGTACCCCAAGTTGGGTGGCTTGACCACGGTCAAGGTGTTGGCAGGGAAGGAGGGCCTCCCTCCATCCTTGGCTGGTAGATGAGCGTCTTTTCCCTGTGTTTCTTCATGCCACCTGCCCTCTGTGCATGTCTCTCATCGTGTCCAAATTTCCCCTTTTTTACAAGGATACCAAGGCCCACTCTTTAACTTTAAAGACCCTGTCTGTAAATAGGGTCCTATTCTATCATTATGAGTTACCAAGGTTGGGGGGCAGGAGCAGTGAGAACACAATTCAGGCTTTCACACTTCGCTCTTGAATAACCAATTTGGAGGCTTCTCTATCCTTGGGATGCTGTCTTGTCTGCTGTACTTGATACTGTTGGTCCCTTACTCATCCTTGAAACATGTCCCCCTTTGGCGTCTCTCTCACCTGTCTCTGTGTTCTTCCGGTCTTGTGTTAATGTCTTCTGTTTTATGGGCTTGTTTCTTCTCTCTAATCCGTGATTGTTGCTGTTTCCCTGAATTCCACTCTGACTCACAGTTCTAATAGATGTCATGCATTCTCAAGGTTTCAGCCTTTACGTGCGGACAACTTAGAAGCACTCATCTTCCTCCCTGGCTTTTCCTCGGAGCTTCAGGCTGCCTGGTCTCAGGCACCACACATTCATGGTCTCCAGAGCGGAGCCAGCCTCCTTTCCCGTCTAATCCTGCTCCTCTTCCAGTTATCCATTCCTGTTAGTGGAACTCGTACCCAACCAGGCACTCAAGCCAGAAACTCAGGCTTGAATCACCTTTGGCTCGCCTTCCCCACCATCCATCCTCTCTCATGTACAAAGCCATTCAAGTCCTTAGGGTTTTTTCTCCTGATAATTTCTAGAACCTACCTACCCTCTCCCCTCCATCCCTCCTACCACAGCCTGGTTTAACCCTCCTCTCTCACCAAAGCCATTACAGCAGGCTTCTAATTGCCTGCCTGATAGCTAGCCTTTCCTCTCCCAGATACCCTCCCTGCCTGCCGCCACAGAGTTTAATAAAACTCTCTTGATAGGCCTCTGTGTCACTTTACTGCTAAAAGCCCCCTTCCCCCCTTCTAGGCTCTTAGAATGTCTTTGAAGGCCAGAGGTGATAGGGCTCTTGCCTACTTCTTGAGTCCTATCTCTGTTCTCTGCCTCCCCATGCACCTCCTCCGGGACCAAACCATAAATATTTTCCAAACACACCATGCTGCCCTGTTCCTCTCTGCTTTCTCTCATAAGATCTCCAATTTAGTTCCCTCCAGTTCCCTCTAACCTGGCTCTGCAACCCTCACCCTTCAAGACTGTGTTCAAATCTTGCCTCCCCCCGGAGAGCCTCGTCTGTTCAGTTGGGTAGCCCGCTGTGCACTTTTAATATGTTTATACACGTGCTAGTTTACTAAACCGGAAGCTCCCTGAAGGCAGAAACTGTTTCTTCATCTTTGTTTTCACGCCAGTGCAGTGCGTCAGCCATCCAGCAGCGGTAAACGTTTGCTGGTTTTGTATCAGCTTCACCGCGCTGTCCCGTGCTAGCGGCTGACACTTCCATTCTGCCCCCTACACTGGGCTGTGCATGTGCAGCTGGGGTTCTGTATTATTCTGCTCTAGCCCCAGCGTTCCATCCTTAACTGGGGGGCTGCTGGTGGTGATTAGAGACTTAATTTAATTCTCTGTGTCCAGTTGGAGTCTCATTTCATGGAAGAACCTGTTTGTAAGTATGATACCACAGACTACACTTCATGTTGGCATACTAAACCTGACAGCACACAGTTTGCAGCGCTGCACGTGAACTTGAAGTGCCTGCAGGCACAAGTTTGGAGCATGCAATAAAAAGACCTAGAAGTACACTATTCCAGGGAACCCAACCTTGTGAAAGAGCTTCCTTTTTGTTTAAGTTAGTTTTGTTTGCCCTTCAACAGCACTTGAGTTGAAAGAAAATAAAAAGCAGTGTTTTACCCTCCAACCTAATAAAGACAAGAGAGACATTTAGTATGTGGAAGCTTTCTGTGAAGCCTACCCTGTGGGCTTCTGAGGTTGCCACCTGTGCAGGGCTGACTCCTGGCGTTCTCCTCACCTCCCCCTGGCATCTGTCAGGACCCCACGCTGTCAGTCCGTTTGAAGGGCTGCTCATCCACCCACCAGTGCCTGCTTTACTTTCTCCACTCATTTTATGTACAACAAAGAAGGTTCGAGAAGGAAAAATACCCCTGCATACAATTGTTTTGCTACTGTGTGACTCTGAGATGAGATGAGATCTACCAGTTTCCTGAATGAAGTAGATCTCGGGGTGTCACAGATCGAGATCGGACCTCATGGTTGTATGATTTAAACTGTTTTCTGTGAAGTGGGTTTGAAGACTGTTGTTCATACCTATTCAAGGGAAAGAAAGACCTGATTTCCAAACCACATGTGAATGATTGTAGGTGTCTCTGCACCTTTGCAACCAGCAGACAGTAGTAGACAGTGGACAGTTGTGCCAGGTGTCGCCTGGAGGGTAAGAAACCGATTCCTTCTGCCTCCAGAGAATCACAGCTTGGGGGCGAGGGGGTGCAGTCAAGTCGTTCTCTTTGTTCTGAATCAAAACTTGGTTTTACGCCATTTTCTAATGTTTCCTGGTTTTTTCCTATGTATTAGTTCCCAGCTAGACTGCAAGTTGCCTGGCAGCAGAGGCCGTGTTTTATTTATAATTTTGTGCTAGGCACCGAAAGTCTGTGCATCGCCCTGTAACAGCAGAGGTTACCAGTGGTTTCCAGGAGCATTTTTTCATATAGGGCTCGCTCATCACAATAACCATGGCTATTTGAAGGGTTTCTCTGAATACTTCTTTGCATGTAAGCGAGTTTGAACTGCCTTTAGGCAGGAGTTTGAAATGTGTAATACAGGCCTTGGAAGCACAGTTCCAGTCAACTCAACTTTCCCCCAAAACCCGTCCCAAGTGGATTTGAGGCCACAGAAGAATTTGAAGCAATTTGAACATCTCTGGATTTTTCCCCATTTTTGTACACATAATACGAAAATTTTCTTTGACTACCAGTGTATTTATTAGATGCTGCTCTCTCTAAATGGCTTGGCTACTCCATACCGTGGATTTCTCCAAGGAAGGCATATATTATTTTCAGTAGAACCAGATGAAAAACAAAAATATTGTCAGGCAAGGGTAAATTGAATGAGCCTCCACTTTAATGTCTAAATAATGTAGGCTCATTGCGAGGCAGCCATAACGTCTCATAAATACAGTCAGAGGATGGTTTAATCAGTGATGCCAGTTGTTGAGCCGGCAGAAGCAGAATTATCCAGGATGGTTTCCGCCCGCATACTCGGATTCTTGCACGACTGGCCATTTGCCTGTGACACTGGAGCCAAGCACAGAAAAGAAACCCGTGTTAGATACCTTCCCCAAAAGACACTGAAAATTAACAAGCTGAGCAGTGAACTCATCTTAACTGTAACGGTCTTAAGAAGGTCTCTAGGTGGCTAAGCCAGAGGCCAGGTCTGCACATAAATTGCCCCTTCTCACCCTCCGGCCACCCACCCTCCTGCCAGTTCTCTTCATACCGGAGGTGTGTGGCTGGGTTCCCCCATGCCAGACCTATCCCACCCTGTCCTGGGGCGGTAGTACATCATGTGTACATGGTTAGAGCTCTGTGAAAATCCACATCAGGATTTTCAGTACTATCTGCTTTCTGACATTGCTTCTTAAAAATCTTATACTTTGGTGTCTGATGTAGCCCCTTTTTTTTTTTTTTTAAGTTTATTTGTTTTGAGAGAGAGGAGGAGGGAAAATCCCAGCAGGCTCCACACTGTCGGTACGGAGTTTGATGCAGGGCTTGGATTCACAGAACTGTGAGATGGTGACCTGACTGAAAACCAGGAGTCAGTCCCTTACCTGAGCCACTCAGGTGGCCCTGATGTTATCATTTTTGCAAAAAGGCTTTATCTTCTAGCAAAATCTTCCTTAAATATACATGATAGTTTGTGTCGGAAAAAAATCACTCAGAAGGCCATTCAGTCTATCCTTCCCCACCCAGTCTCATTTTTCCCTGAAAATGTTGACGCATTGTCCTTTTGTTTGGGTTTATCTTGATTTTTATCTTGGCTTTGAGTGTTTGCTGGTTTACAGCACATCAGATGTGCTTGGAAGTTTCCCAGCCAGGGTAAAAGAACCAGGTACCACTTTGTCAGACAACCTAGGTGAATTCCAGAGAGGTTTGAAATAACTTAATATTTGCCTGATAAAAATTCTGTTATGGAATAATATGGTGGTCATTTCCCACACAGTGAATGTTAGAAACAAGGGATGGGAAGTGTTCGTTAGTTAGAACAGATGTCCAAATTAGGAGACAGGCCCAAGGCAATAACACTGTCACTCATGGTCATGATTCAGGGTTTTGTCTAAAAAATGCTCTTCCTATACCTGCCTGGAAGAGAGTACAGTCTCTGAGAAGACTAATGCATGTCGGCATGTTAGCTGGAACTGTCTTAGAGTGCTTGCCCCGTGCCTTTGGTTTTTGCCTACACATGTACACACACACACACACACACACATACACACACACAATGGACAGTCCACATGTATGTTCAGTGCTACAGGAGGCATTGTGATCACCCACGTTTCTCTCTCCATGATGTTAACGGAGTCTGAATACATTCCTTTGTGCTAAGGGCAAAGAATTTTAAAAAGAAAAATGTGTCTAGCCCTGGATATATGAGTCGTTATATTCTCGGTATTGTGCTGGCATCTTTCCGCCACAGCCCAGAGCCTCTTCTGTCACGGAAGAGCTCCAGTAAAGTGAGTAATTGCCAGCCAACTCCGTCCAAAGACCTCAGCTTGTTTTACATCTGTTTTCTGTGTTACTCTGACTTTTCAGACTGGGTATATGCCCGGCAGGTCTTGAAAACTCCTCTTACCCACATTTCATAAGTCTCTGTCTGTAGGCGATGTTATTTGGGTATCGTCCTATGCCAGGAGGCAGAAAAGTAGTGTTTAAGAGGAAAAATTACAACTCTAACAAAAAGACTAGAAATCTTTCAAGGGTTTTTATGGCCTGTTTTCTTCCTTGAATGTTTGTCTTCAGCTGTTGTTACTCTGTAAAAATAGAAAATTTTGACAGCTCTGGACACAAGAAACACTTGAAGACATGTGTGATGCTCCTGGTCCCTTTAGGACAGTGTGATCACACCTCTGGGATTGTGATGTGTTCCCGTCTCCCTTACCCAGGGTGTACACAGAGCAGCGTCTAAACGTGTATATCATCAAGATGGTAACTTCAAGGGCTGTGCTATTAGGAACAATCACTGCTTCGAAACTGCCGGCACACTCCTGGGTGGCCAGTGGGGAGAGGGCTGTCTTATAGATCCAAAACTCAAGTTCATTCTCTACTGTGGAGCGGAAGTGTAGTTTTTAAAAAGTAACAAAGGATCTGAACTAGAAATGCGCCACTGTTTCGGCCTCAGAGGCTTGGCATGCCGTGCAGATGGTGACGGGGCTTCAGGGATCACACCCAGCCTACAGCACATTCCTCACATCACTTTGATACCTTTTCACTATCAGGTTCTGCCAGGGAGGAACACTAAATAGCAAAGTAAAATTTCAAAGCATAAGGACCTTAGGTGGGAGATGTAAGTGTTACTGTGAAACAGTTTTCTGAAAGGCATTTGCCTGTAACTTCATCCTTACTACAACCTGAACATTTCTTCATTGTATGTGAAGCCAGGGCAGCAACCCCTAGCCAGCTTGTTAAAATCTCACAAAATCAAATTCCACAGAAAACATGCCAGTCTCTAAAAATATTTCTAACATTAATAAAATCAGAAGTTCCTCTTCTGAGACTTTAATAATTCAAAGGCATGAGGAAGAGTCATAATTCAAAAATTTGACTTCCTCCTGTCGTCATAGTATGATAATAGCTAATGTGCATTGAGCTGTTCGAAGCATTTAATATGTTAATTGTAACAATCCTTTGAAATAAGTACAATCCCTATCCCATTACACAGATTGTGAGACCTCAGACATTGAATAACTTGCCTTGAGTCACTAAGTAACAAGGGGCAAAGCCACATTTCAAACCAGAGAGACCAGTCTAGATCCAGTGTTCTACTTACCATACAGCCTGACCACCAGTTTAGCAGTTGGCAGCTGGGGCTAAAGAGATAAGTAAGATACACATGCAGATGTTCATGTAGTGTTAGTCATGACAGCAAAGAAACTGTATATAATCTCATTTGAAGTAGAACTGTATTTAGCCACTTTAAAAAAAATGATTTTATAACAAGATGGGGAAAGGTCCACGATGTAAATGGTAGGAGAAAAAGACTTATTGTCATAAATATGAAAAATTTAGACTGAAGAAAGCAGTAAATGTAGAATAGTAAAATATTTAACTTGGAGTGATGCAGAAGGATTACATTTTGACTTTTTATTTAACCTGACTTCAGTGTTGTTAAATCATTATTTTACTGATGGATAAAGCTGAGCGGGCGATGGAACCCTCTACAAGGTCAGGAAAGTGGGAGAGAACCTAACAACACCACGTGGGGGACGTGGCTCTGTGCAGAGAGGCTGTGGCTCTGTGGTGCTTGGACAGGACAGCAGGGTTTGGTTAGAGACAGGAAGCGAGGCAGGAAGTGACATCATGCACACAAAACATGGATGATATGTATTGGGCCCCTACATTGAAATGTTTAAAGGAGGAGCCCCAGATAGTTCCTTACATGTTGCTAGTTGAGGAATTTTGAAAGTAGGCAACGTTATCAGAAAGAAAGCTAATCACAGTTGCTGAGTGGGCTGGTTTTCCACAACTGATGGAAGAGCTCCTGTGGAGGGCAGGTCCCGTTACACAGAATGTTGATTAGGATAAATACTGCTTAACTAGAAAAGGGGGAGTTTGGAAGTAGCGATTTCTCCAGCTGTAAGAACACAGTGAGGAAAAGGTCCACTCTGTTCCAAATGACAGACCACTCTAGTCCTCTGAGCCACCTAATTGGACAAGGTGAGGAAGTCATCTAGGAGGTCAAGTTAGGAGCCACAGTGGTTAGTCAAAGCAGGCATTCCAGAAGTGATTCCAGACGTGACTTTTAGTGTGGATGCTAACGGAGAACATTTTAGCCTAAATAATTCAGGAGTTTGAGCTTCAGAAGACAGGTAGGCAAACAGTTTGGTAGAAATGGGTGGTGACTCAGCATGGCCATCACCCATAGAGCTCATTGTCCCTTATGATGGGATGGGATTGTGAGTGCCACAAAATCAGGCATTTATAAAAGGTCCTCCCAACTCACAAGGCCTGTGGAGGGCACATCGGAGAATCCCATAATGCAGTCACTTTAGATGGCTCTGAAGAGGTGCCAAAAAATACCAGGTCAGCGTTTGCATTTGCGGCATTGTCTGTCGAAGGTTGTATACTACAGTGGTCAAGGTTTTGGAATTACATGTTCCTGTTGGTTCTGATAAATAAGAGAGTAACTTTCCTGTCTTGGATAATAAGAGAATTTGACCTGAAAGATCTCACATTTGAGGTACACCCTTTACAAAACCAAAAGATGATGATCAATTAAGGGAAAATTCAGCTGAGAATTCTCTGCATATTTGGCAAAATCAATCGACTATGGGTAATTTGATAGAATTTCTATATCGCTTTAATACAGAACTATAACTTAGGTCACAAATAATTTGTTAGGACTCTTAGCAGTTACTGTTTTGCATAATGTAAAATATTGCTAATCTAGAAAATCGACCATGTAAAAGATATGGTGTGACTGTTACATATTAATATTTTTGAGTTAATACACCCAAATTTACCTATTAATCATGGTCATAGTCCTAGTATTCCTGGCACTTCTTTTCTGCACGTCAGTCCTCCTCAGCATCTCCCTCTAAAAAGAACAGCCAAGAAGGCCGCCGGAGGGATCTGATGTGCGCAACCGTGCGTCTCCCCGTCTTCAACCTGGAACCTGCGTATTAGGCTTCAAAACACAAACGCTGGAGACTTTGGTTCTGGCTTGAAATAAGACACGAGATATGCTAATCAAATAAGAATCTCTCATTTTGCAGCTGTCTCCCACACACTTAAAAATAAGTGAGCCAGGACACTGAAATCATCTAACCCTTGCTCAGCTTAATACTAACATAAATATTTGAAAGAAATCTTGACATAGTTGGTTTCTTGGAGCACATGATACAATTCGTGTAATAAATAAGATTTCAAGAACATAGAGGGATAACCTGCTTCTCATAATGTCATCCAGGTACATGAAGCAGTCACTGTAAAGGGAATAACAGCCATTTCAGTATCACAAGTATCTCGCTTCTGGGTGGCATTTTTACTAAAAAACAGACATCTCTCAAAACAATGCTCTGTCCCATAAATGACTTTTCATAAGACTCTGTGCATTCTCATTGCCATTAGATTGCCAAAGCTCTGTGAGATAAGACCCTATTTTTATCCACAATTGTATTCCTCGTTCTTTACACCTTGCATGTAGTAGGCACTCAATAATAAGTTTCAACTGATAAATAGACCAAAGAGAATTTTTAACAGAGGAAAGAAGCCGTTAGAATTTTATTCTGCCTCTCATGGAATCCTAGGGCACTCCCATTTCCCTGACACAGGGAGCCAGCAACTGTAAAAAAAAAAAAAATCTGTCATTTCTGCTGGTTATGAGTCTTTAAAATGAATTTGTTTTCCTAGGATACGAGATACCTGCCAGTGTCCAACTGTTTTAACTGCTTACCTTTTTGATTTTAGAGGGAGAAAAGCATCTTAACGACATCACCAATCATGTAGTAAACATAATTTGTTGTTGAAAGATTCAACTGTATCCTATTCTGTTTGTTTCATTTTGAATGATAGATTTGCAGAGCTGTTATTGCTCACCTGATGTTTACCTCATCAACGTTTGCCTCATCATTAGAAGTTTTTACAGGCTTTATTGTTGCATGAGATTGCTTTTTTTTTTTGGACAGAGCATAGTCTAAATGAAAACGTGCTGGCAGCCTCTTAACCACAGATAGGGACGCGTGGCCTCTGAGCGGATGAGAGCTTTGGTGTTCCCAGCGATTGCTGCCTCAGTACTTCTGTTCACACCTGCCTACTTAGCAGCCCAGAGTGAATTTCTAGGATGTGTCCACCTTGGTTGCCTTCTTTATCTGGAAGAAATGATGCTCATGAAGGAAAAGGGCCCATTTGCGTTTCTCAGTGTGCCAAGTTAAACTCTTTTTGGAAAACTGTTAACTGTTCTGTCTTGGAGCCGGTCTTTATAATGCCTCTAGATAAAAGTGTCTCCTCAAAGTCAAGTCCCACAAAGTGCTGGCACTGCAGTTTATTCTCCTCTCCTGCCCTACAAGATTGTGGGGAGTAAAAATTCTAAAACATGGGAGAAAAGATTCAATGCTGGAAGGACTTTTAGATCTGTGAAGAGTGAGATCGTGCTTCTCTCTGAGTTCTCTGTCCTTAGACTTCAAGGTGAGACACCGCAGGCACGGCAGAAGGAAAATGCTACATTTCAGGCAGGTTTGCCCTTCTCCCTTCCTTCTGCTTAAAAGCTGGGTTCTCCTGGCCCTCGTTTCTTCCACCTGTTCTCAAACAGCCCAGTTACAGAATTAAAAACCTCATCACCTATTAGAAAGCCCACTTGCTCCTCTGTGTCCATTTACTTTACTTTCTGAGATAGTTGGTGAATACAGAAATTTCCGAAAGTCATTTTTTTTAATAGAGTTATTCATCTGCAGTCTAGGATTTGGCCCAGTCTGTCTGTCTTCACACCCATTCGCCTTAAATAGAAGTTCCCTTCCAGGAAGGCCTGAAGGCCGGGGGTGGAGTCAGAAGGTAAACAGAGGTGGGGCCCAGGCTCCCCGGTATCCTCCCCACACACCTCACGGTGTGTTCTCCGCTTTTGGTTCCCGGAGGACAGCAGCCTTTCAGAAGTGAGCTCACATTCCAGCCTGCCCCTGCGGACGGTTCTCCCCGGGAGAGGAGGACGGCGTGCCGATGACAGCCTAGCTCGCTGGCTGAGAAGGAATTACAGTTGGGTTTTTTGTTGTGTTTTGGTTTTTTGGCAGAGAAGCGCTGAGAGGCACTACTGCTTCCACCCTGTCATTAGGGGGTGGGTAATCGTGATATAAAATCAGAGATGAATTAGGGTAATAAGAGGCAAACAAAAAAGGAGTAAATTTTCCATAAGTAATATTTTTCTCTTCCTGGTTATTTAACTTTGAAACAGAACTTGAAAGTAGTAATCAGAGTTCTGCAGTAGACAAAGAACAGAATGTGAGAACCAGACAGGAAGGTATGATTGCCTTTATTACATTAACTAGAAACATATCGGAATATGCACAACTTTCAGGAATATACTCTTTTCATTCTGGAAAAGCAAAGAAAATGAAAAGTCATGGGTAGACGGCTATGCTGTCACCTCCCCCCACCTTTTTTTCTTTTTAGCTAATGAATACTTCTCTCTGTATGATAGTTTCTGAATCATTTGCTTTTCTACGTTCATTTCTTGAGTTGTTCTTTGGATCATTCTATGATGTGGACATACAATAAAGCAACCACAACAGGGATGAGTAAAGCACAGAAAACTTTAAGTAGCGTGGACAGGTGTGTTAGCCTTTCATACCACAGCTATCGTCAAGGCTGTACTCCACAAGTAAACAAATGAGACCTGTTTTTATTCATTCAGTGATTCGACCAAGGTGCCATGAGTGCCTACAAAACGCCAGATTCTTGGGCACTGGGCTACAGTGATGAAGAAACAAATGTCACCACCCCCCACGGGGCTTACATTCCAGAAGGGGAAATAGACACTGAACAAATCACCACACTTCCAAGTTGTTATAAATGCTAGGTATAAAAATACAAGTAAAATTTTTAAAAATTTGATAATATGAGCAGTATGAAGGGGAACTTGTTTTCTCCTGGGGGAAGCGAAGGCCTCTCTGAAGAATGGATGATGGAATGCTAAGGGAGCATTTCTAAGTTGAGGGCAGGAGGAGGGTAATACAGTGTTACGTACTTTTGGAGATTCATCAGAATTGAAAACAGGTGGTTCTGCACTTGTATAAAAGTGAATGAAAAGATACCTTTGGTTCCTCAGAATAAATGTGTTTGTTACACTGTGGTTTGAAAATAATAACTAATATATTTTCTATACTGTCTTTTTCAGCAGTGGAAAATCATATAAAGGTCTGAGTAAACCTCTACCTTAAACTGTTCTATAAACTCCTTTAGAGCTGCCACGGGTTCTGTTGAAAAAAAAAAATTGGCAGCGCCTGGGTAGCTCAGTCAATTAAGCATCTGACTTTTTGACTCAGGTCATGATCTCACTGTTTGTGGATTCAAGCCCCACATCGGGTTCTGTGCTGACAGTTCAGAGCCTGGAGCCTGCTTCAGATTCTGTGTCTCCCTCTGTCTCTGCCCCTCCCCCGCTCACACTCTTTCTCTCTTTCTTGCTCAAAAATATTCCAAAAAAATTTTAAAGAAAAAAAATTGAATTATGTTTTCTCATGTACACACATATAATTTTGGGTTTTTTTGTCCCCGTTCATTCAGCTCCTACAGAACCTTTATTGTGTAAGTTTGCGGATGGAGGACAGAAGAAGAGGCAGAACCCAAACAAGTACATCCCTAATGGAAGACCATGGCATAGAGAGGGAGAGGTGAGACTTGTAAGTCCCTTCTTGAGACTTCAGTGTGGGTGTGTGATGACCACAGCCTACTTGAATAGCTACACCTGAGGCATCTTGACTTGGATGCCACACGTCTGAAATAGGTGCCAGGATTCAGGCTTTATAGTGCTGATGGTGTCCCCTTAAAACTGTTCTCAGTGGATACGGTGCTGTGATGGACAGATAGCGGTGGGTGCAGTTGATGTTTCCCAGCTCACGGCATGTCAAGTAAAAGAGCATTTTAAATTGCTAGCAGAAATGGAACAACTGTTTTGTATTTTTTTTAATGTCATGGTCTCTTTGAGGTTTGCATTTATAATTACTCAGAAATTATCCTAAGTAACATTATTAAAACAGTGCATTTGTTGTTGAGTTTTTTGCCTAATCATTTGAGTAATGTTCTTTTAAAAAAAAAAGACAGTTTCTTAATAAATATTGGACTTCCATTTCTCCATATTTATTTTCAATGAATTTTTTTTAAAGTAACATACTCATTCAAGAAGGCCTAAGGAAGTGCCATCCAGTAGAAATGTGTAGAGTCTTCACTGTCCAGGGATAATCACGAGCCACCTGTGACCATTTGAGCACTTGAGATACAGCCAGTGTGTGGGACAGACTCCATGTTTCAGTAACTGTGTGCATCTAGTAACTACCAAATGGGACTGTGCAGATACAGAGCTGAATGCTCATATTGAGTTTATGTTTGCCTAAAGGAAACTCCCACTTTTATCAAATGCTAAGAAACTATCTCTGTTCTATGTTGCCATGACTCGAAGAAATGGAATTTTTAAACTGTGCCCTTGTGGTGAATGACTCTGTTTTGTTTTCTCTTTCCCATAGGCTGGAATGACACTTACTTATGACCCAACCACAGCTGCTATACAGAACGGGTATGTCATTAAGATAAATGCATAATGCCTTGAGGGAAAATGTGAAGGTGGAAAATCTCAGACATTTGTTCCGGGAATTCTTCTTTATAAAGGATGACTTAATAAAGGCTTTTGTGTTTGTTCTAGATTTTATCCTTCACCATACAGTATTGCTACAAACCGAATGATCACTCCAACTTCTCTTACACCCTATATTGCATCTCCTGTATCTGCCTACCAGGTTTGTACCTTTAGGATTCGTCACAGTATGACAACTTGCCGGCCTTGAATCACTGCAGCGTTTTTATGTGTCTTAAAATTTTGAACATTTATAATGAAATTTAATTCAAACGTTATGCAGCTTGGATGCCCCAATTAGAATAAGCTGCTTTTTATTTGGCAGAGCGATTTACTTTTATGTATGAGAATATAAAACAAGGGAAAACGGTTATCAGTTGTCCTTGAAATCATAGCGTTTTAGAATTGGGATGAACCCAAATACTGTCTCCACAGCAGGCTCTGCTATTGGACACCACATGTCCCAGAAGTTGAATCTTAAAAAGAATTGACATTAGGTAAAATAGAGAATAGTTGTGCACCATTGCCTTTGTTTATTCCTCAGCAGGAACTAAGAAAAGAGCAAGTGAACTTGCTAATAAATAAAGATGTGTCTCCATCAGGTAACATTAAATGAGCAATGCAGTGAAATTTGAAGAAAAAAAGGAGGTGACTCCCTGTTTAAACAGGTTATTTTAAGGAGGCTTTTACAAAGTCCCAACTTAGAACCGAGATCTCATTAAGTACTTTGTTCTGTGATTCGGTTTTATTGCAGGGTTAGCTCCTGTTCGCCATGAACCCGGTGGTGTTCAGTGTGGACATTTCTCCTCCTGTAGCAGAGTACCTCTAACAGGGTTACTGCCTTGGTCCAGACAGAAACATGACCACAGTAAATTACAGACACGTGGGAATATAGATCTCCTTTTCGTTGACTGTTGAGTACCTGTGTGACTAAACTTTTGTGTATTCTTGTTTGTTTTTAAACAATTAAATTAGATGTTGTAGCCTTGATTTCTGGGGTTAGGGAACTACAATATCTCATAACTGTGTTATTTTACTTCTGTAAGCCTCAGTTTCCTCATCTTTAAAATGGGGATAATAATAGTTTCTTTCTCCTAGGCTTGGTATAAGAACTAAATAATGTAAAGAGCTCAGCACAGTACCTGGTGTATCATGAGCAGTCACTAAATGTTACCTATGATTATCATCATCAGTATATACGCAGGAATAGCTGGCTGATGAGAGTATATTCATTATACTTTTTAAAATAATGGATTGGTCAACATAAGCAACATCTTTAAGATGGTTCTGTCTGAAAACATAAGAGTAGCTTCTAACAATAAAGAAAAGTGGTTAAGTGCACAGAAACTGAAGTTTTAAAGGAGAATTCATAGCTTCTGTCAGCTTTTAGGTCTTTTTTTTTTTCTGCCTATTCCTGAGTTGTCGCTCATATTTCTTTTATCTGTCTGGGTTTTTAATGTTACTTGGGCTCATGCTTCAATCTGCTGGGCATGATATTTGCTGATTTCATGCCTCTTTCAGTATTTTGGACTTAAAATGTCTCTATTTTCCCTGACTCTAGAAGCCTCAGTGAGATTTGCTCTACTACGTTTTCCCTCATTAATAATTCCCTAATGAAAGGTAGTTTTTTAAATATGCAGACTTGGAAATCTCTGCCATTGATGCAGGTCATTCAAACTCGGGACAAGTAAGCTTATTCTCGGCAGATGATTGTACATATGAATTTGAATTGTGCTGCTAGAACTATTGCAGCTATTAATGCATGTCCCTACCACCTCCTTTTCCCTCTCTTCTGTAAGGCAGTGAGCGTTATGGCAAAGAATTGTTTCAGAGGATAGGACAAAAAAATTTTTTTTCATTTTTTTTTATGTCTTTATTTTTTATTTTGAGAGAGAGAAGCAGAGAGCGAGCAGGGGAGGGGCAGAGAGAGAGGGAGACACAGAATCCAAAGCAGGCTTCAGGCTCCCAGAGCCCGACAAGGGGCCTGAACCCACAGACAGTGAGATCGTGACCTGAGCCAAAGTCGGATGCTCAACTGACTGAGCCACCAAGGCGCCCCTAGGAGAAAAAAAATTTCACACGTAAAAAATTAGACCAGATTTGATATAGACCTGACTGTGAAAACAGCTCAAAGGCCTGATTTCTTCTGGGCATTCTGTGTTTCCTAAGGTACATGTGGAATTTCATTCCATTGCTAGACACTTAGTGCTGTAACCTGTAAGACTGAGGTTCTTAACCCCACACATTCAGGGACACTGGGGTTAGCAGATGAACTTCAAGTCGTCTCAGAGTCCCTTAAACTAGCCCTTGCTTGTGTGTATGCAGGTAGTTGGGGCCGGGGGACAGAGTTGTATTTCTTTCACCAGGTTTTCAAAGGGATCCGTGACCCAGACGAGGGGAGAACCAATGGTCAAGCATTCAAAGAACATAGATTATTATTCCCATTTTATAGTTAGGGAAAATTGAGGAAGAGAAATGGACAGCCGCTCATTTGCTGCTTCAGAAAGAAAACTGGATTCGATGTTATAGCTCCCTAACCCCATAATGCTATAAACTATTAGAGTATTAGGACCACTGAACGCATACAAAAATGAGAGCATCTTGCCCAAACTCGGGGCTCCAGGGAGCTGCTCTCCCGCCCATGATGTATTCAGTGAAGGCCTCGCTCTCGTGTGGGAGTGGGCCTTTCTCCACTAAACCACCATATGCTTATTCAATTGCATTTGAGAGAGTGGCATCTGCAGGAAACCACCAGTAGTGCCCCAGTGGGGAAAAGCTGCAGTCCAGATAACTGAAATGTTAACAAGGCAGAAGCACTTAACTTTGGTCTGCCTTAGGTGGCAAAGGAAACCAGAGAAAACAAGTATCGGGGCTCTGCTATCAAGGTAAATCACAATACATTCTTCCCATGACTCTTCCCGCACCCTCTCTATAGAACCTCTGAAGTTAACAGTAGGGGATAAGATACAGGAGGGCTTTGTTGCTAAGAATTAGAGACCGAAACTTACTTTTTTAACAGTTGTGTAGCCTCGGGACTGCTCTGGGCATCAAGAAATGGACCGGTCTGTTTTTTCTCTGGAGTGGCAGACTGCGTAGGCTTTTCTCTCCTGCCATGGAGCCTGACTCCATGTCTTACTCCTCAGCCCAGACGGTCTGCTGTGCAAGTGCCCTTTTAACTGTACATGTCAAGATCTAGGTAACTGGAGTTTAATTTCCTAAATCTGATTTTCAGATTTTTATTTTCCACACTAACTAGAAATTGTTGACCACCAGACAAGATTGCTGAAACCTAATGTCCTGGTATCAAAGAGGGATTGAATTTTGCTATTCTTTTTAAATAAGCACATACTTTAAGGTTAGTTTGTAATAAGATGTGCTGGAATTAATTCTCATTCATCTGTATTTCTAAAGCACCTGGGTCTTATCACTTTCAGGATTTGAGTTGTTTACTTATCTCCTTGCTTAGACCATGAACTGCTTTAGGGTGGGGCCC
Organism: Suricata suricatta; assembly: GCF_006229205.1. Lineage (NCBI taxonomy): Eukaryota > Metazoa > Chordata > Mammalia > Carnivora > Herpestidae > Suricata > Suricata suricatta. Next base: position 68,735,590 of record NC_043702.1, read on the forward strand.
GTATCTTCTTTGCCTTTTTCTCTTTGATGCCTGGTACTCAGGTAATACCTCCTGAATGGGCAAGTGGGACTTGGTTTTAAATAATCATTTCATCCTATTCAGAGTGACCAGTTTGCCAAGAACTCTAACTGCCTTAATCTTTTTAATCATTGATAGTATTGTTTACTTATTTTCCTCCTGTAGATTTTAACATGATTAAGAGATCTCTAGAGAAGTCGCTAGCATTCCAATGGAAATCAATGTTTCTTTCAAAATCTTTCCTTTTCCAGGTGCAAAGTCCTTCTTGGATGCAACCTCAACCATATATCCTACAGCACCCCGTAAGTTTTTCAACTTCGTCACCTTGTGGTTTGCAACATTTAGAAACTCATTCTCTGGGTTAAAACCTTTTGCCAAAAATGGTATGGGATTTGGGAAATGTTAAGCATGAAATACGAGAATGCACAAGTTCATTATAAAACGTCCACTTGCCTTTGTCTTAAAACAAATTGGTAATTTGCATTAAATTAAATTTGCAATGGTAAGAACTTAGAATGTATCATTTTGAAGCAGGGTACCATTTTCTTCATACCATTTCTGTAGAGGACTCCATTAACAGTAGTTGGGATGACACAGCTCACTTTTTTTTAATTGCATTCTGTTTAATGCAGGTATAAAGTGTTACAAATTAAACTAGAGATTTTTATCAGTGTTACTTAGCCTCTCGGTGGAAATTATAAATACTAAAGCAGTAACATTTTCTTTGGTAAATGTGATTTCTTTAGTGGCATGAGCATTTGTTATACTTACGTAGATATTACCAAAAAAAAAAAAAAAGGTTTTTTTGTTTTATTTATTTTTGAGAGTGAGAGAGACAGTGTGAGCAGGAGAAAGCCAGAGGGAGACACAGAATCTGAAGACAGGCTCCAGACTCTGAGCTAGCTGTCAGCACAGAGCCTGACGTGGGCCTCGAACCCACGAACTGCAAGATCATGACATGAGCCGAAGCCAGATGCCTAACCGACTGAGCCACCCAGGCGCCCCCATATTACTTTCTTTAATTGAGTCACACTAAGTGTATTTAAGTGTTTTTCAAAGATACATAAAATCCAGTTGCATCAAAATACACGTTTTTAAAAGCTGAAAAATAGGGGCACCGGGGTAGCTCAGTGTGTTAAAGTCCAGCTGTTGATTTTACCTCAGGTCATGATCTCACATTTTGTGAGATCAAGCCCCGCATTAGGCTCTGCCCTGACAGATGTTTCATGGAGCCTGCTTGGGATTCTCTCTGTCTCTCTCTCTCCCCCGCACTCAAAATAAATAAATACACATTTTTTTAAATAAATAAAAGTTGAAAAATAAAAGTGGAGAACAGAATCATCAAAAAAAAAAAAAAAGCTAGCAGCATCCAACCCAGTGACCTATATGCTGGTCACGAGAAGGCCACACATTCAGCCCTGTGCTTTTGGTCACTAAGGCAAAATGGGAATTCTAATAACCAGAACAACTCATGGTACTTTTAAGATAATAACAGATCATTGTTTCGGAAAAGCAAACGATTGTTGGCCGTAAGATGAGAGAGGAATTTCTCTCAGGATAACTCCTGAAGAGGAGGCCATGCACTATAAGACCATGTGTACAAAACAGTAATCCCAGGACATGTTCTAAACAGGAAGTGGCTGAGATGACTTTGAAGAAGTAGATAGAACATGTTTCATTGATAACACACGAGACCAGCTCTCAGATGACACGTGTGCATCTCTCTATGAACGCGCACACATGTGTGTCTCTGTATGCACGGTCCTGGACAGCAGCTCCTATAGATGAATGGGAAAAAGGGGTTGAAGGGAAATTCCTTCAGCATATTCTGGGCTTCTGAATCATTTCCATGTTCCCACATACTTTTTGATGATGCACACTAAAAATGTAAAGAAATTTTCTATGCCATGCATTAGCAGTTTCTGACACACATCTATATCTTTTTTGGGCAACTTTTGGAGACAAAGCCTACACACAGCTCAGTTTAACACCTGTGAGGAGACAGTGGTATTGTGTGCAGAAGGTTCCTGTCTGTCTTTCCCTACCCAGTTTTGACTGCCTGCAACCAGAATTAAAGTGCCCGCACACCAGTCTCTGCCCTTATTTGTGCTCTAATTGTCGATAAATAGCAGCATATTGAAGGGGGGTCATTTGCAATAATCTGAAATTGGAGTATTAATCGTACCTGGATCTGCTTCCCTCTTTTGGCACCAAGTTGTAGCTCAAAGTTCTGAGAGACAGAGCGAATGAAGAATGTGAACTTGATCCTAACAGCCTGATGTTGAATCAAATGACTGTCTGTACAGAACACTTTCACACAAGATACTGCATTTATAAATATTCCGTATGTCTACTGTTTTGTGGCTGCATAAAACATCAACTGTCATTTCTTTTTTTGAAATTCAGGAAGCATTTTTGTCACCTTAGCCAACCAAGCACTTCCTACCACAGCTCCTCTTGCCGGCCTGGCTCGCGGGACACTGGAGCAAAAGGAAAGGGGAAGCTGTTCAATGCAGTGATTTCAGTGAAATGAATGCTCCTAAGAAAGTTTTAGGAAGCACTAGCTAGAAGATTTTTAGGAAATTGTTTATGAAACTGCAAGTTTGAGAGGTTATTTTTGTTTCACGTTTCAACAAGCTAAGGCAATTCGTTTGCTAAAGGAATGACAGAACCCTAACTCTCTCCTTGGGTTTATCTGACACTGGTCTTGTCTCCCAATTCCCCAGGGGGCCGTGCTAACTCCCTCGATGGAGCACACCATGTCACTACAGCCTGCATCCATGATCAGCCCTCTGGCCCAGCAGATGAGTCATCTGTCACTAGGCAGCACCGGAACAGTAGGTGGCAAATTAATATCATGTGTCTCAGCAAACGGAGGGAAAATTAATGCAGCTTGTGTCTTCTCTATCAATTATAGGCTCTGTAACATCAAAGGTTATGTCCGAGCCCCTCTCACCACCCCCCAACATTGCCTGCCACATGATTAATTGACGAACAGAATGTCTGTCCTTTAGGTATCTCTCCTTTACCAGAATCTGGTAACCACACTTGACCACATATAGCCCTAATAACTAGCATCATTCATTCACACTGCAGACCTGGTCTCATGAAGCAGAAGATGAAAGTGTTAGTGAGAAAGGCAGGGAATTTTTCCTCACTGCTGACTTCATGGAATTTGGAGGTACTGTAGTACAGTCTCAGTAGTGACTGACTTCTCCAAAGTCCAGGGGACTTTGTTGGGTGCTGAGGTTGAGGTGGTACCAGGTGAACTCTCAGGGTTGATATATATCAACGTAGCATTAGCCAGTAAGATGGCCAAATGCTTTTAATTCGGACTAGATGGATGGTGGCAGAAAAGAACAAAGGGAGGTGTGTTTTCCGTACTTACATTCAAAACCAGCAGCAGCTTCTTGTGAAGGCTCAGCCAGGTTCACACACATTCAGTGAGATCAGCAAGGAAGCTTTGCTGCCTTTGGGAAAGGATGACTGTCAGCGTCAGGAAGGCAAGGGTCCATTTCCTGTCCTGCGGTGACCTGATAAGAATCCAACAGAGCATTTACTCCTTAGGTCCTCACCTCTGGAAGTAATTCTAGATATTAGTTCAGGGGGCTGCTGGAAAATAACAAGGTCCTTTGAAATGCAATCTTCTAAAACAGCACATTAGTGACATTGAATTATTGAGAACGAGAAGCCTTAGTGATCTTCATGCATCTGTTTCTTTTTTAGGAAATCCAAAGAAAAGTGGGAATTTTAGTTTGACAAATCCAAAGAGAAGAAAACATCCCCTTTACCTTCCATACAACATACCAATTAAACTTTGAAGTACCTTGTTTAAAGTTCTTCTCTGAGATTTTCAAATACTTGACATCCCATCTCAGAATTTTCCAAGCACTCAGAATTTTGCGTAGCTTATTTCCCATCCTGACCATATGCTTCTTTTCAGTACATGCCTGCAACGTCAGCTATGCAAGGAGCTTATCTGCCACAGTACACACACGTGCAGACAGCGGCGGTTCCTGTGGAGGTTGGTACAGACCATCCAGTGGCCTTTCTGGCAACGAGTAGCTTTAGAAGTGGGTAAATTAGGGGCACCAGGGTGGCTTGGCTGGTTGAGTGTCCAGCTTCGGCTCAGGTCACGATCTTACCATTTGTGGGTTCATGCCCCGCCTTGGGCTCTGTGCTGACAGCTCAGAGCCTGCAGCCTGCTTCAGATTCTGTGTCTCCTTCTCTCTGCCCTTCCCCAACTCATACTCTGTCCCCCCCCCCAAAAAAATTTTTTAATGTTTATTTTTGAAAGAAAAATGGGTAAATTAGGACTCAAAGAAAAATCCATCAAAAGTCAAATATTTGCGTAAAGAATTGAGTTTAGAGGTCATGTATAGCTAGGGTTATTTTCACCTGTGAAATATAATTCTTTCCATACAGATTAGTGTAGCAACATCCAGGCCATACCTCCCAAAACTCACAGAAGTATTTTCCCAAGCTTGTAGCACATTGCATACCCTTCAGGAATCTATCTTCTGTCCTCTAAAGTGATACTTACAGGCACATTAAGATAAAGCTGAAGAGGTACCTGGGTGGCTCAGTCAGTTAAGCATCCCACTTTGGTCAGGTTTGTGGGTTTGAGCCCCGCGTTGGGCTCTGTGCTTGATAGTTCAGAGCCTGGGGCCTGCTTCAGATTCTGTGTCTCCTTCCCTGTCTGCCTCTCCCCTGCTTATGCTCTGCCTCTCTCTGACTCTGAAAAATAAATTTAAAAACATTAAAAAAAAAAGATAAAGCTCAAGTTTGCAACCCTAGTACCAAAGATTATGTAAGTAATAATAACTACAAGAAGAAATCAGTTGTAAGATGTTTCAGATGTTTTAGAATAATAGGGATAGAAACAAACCATACCTTTTTTATAGAGGCTGTTAGTATAGCTTAATAGCTCTTAGTCCTTGTTATAGAAGATACTGATATGATGATCATGGAAGAAGACTGACACTTGATTACTATTGGACAAAACATAGTATTTTTCTGCAAAGTTACCCTTAAAATTCCAAGGAAATTCATCACTCTAAACCATCCTACGCACTAGGCAGATCCCGGAGGTTCCAGTTGGAGAAACACCCCGAGGTCTGTGTTTGGATCATTTGGGGGCATTCTTGCTTTGTTTTTCCTCTGATTGGTTTAAATTTGTGTACTTATCAACAGCCAGAGTTACCAGAACCCACAGCTCTTACCAGAAATTCTGAAACACACAATAAAATCTGAAAGTAAAAATTCTCTTTGTAATGAATGACTTCAGCAAAAACCTGACCTGTGGCAAAACTGAACCCGAATTTATGTAAGACAAGACTCCTAGCCCCCTCACTGGGCATGTTGATGATATCCTTCAGTGTAGACCTGTCTGTGTGTTCGGTTGTGAGGTGCAGCCCTAGACCCCACCAGGTGTGTTCTGTGGTACACACATGAGCCTACCATTTTTCAGATTGTAAAATCTCAAACTACTGAATCCCAAGTCATATCTGGCCCCAAGGATGCTTGTTGGATAAGTTTTAAGTTATAGCTTGATATGAAAAGACAATTCATAAACGTTGGGATGGGGAGGTTCTTTGGCTCTGTCAGACATGTTAACTCCTTAGGGAAATAATTAACCTTGAAAACCCTATGTACTAGCAAGAGAATCACTTACAATGAGTGCTTGCTTTTCAAGGTGTGGATCTCAGACATGAGTAACAGAGCTCGGATGCCATTGCTCATGTGTCACCTGTTCTGCTTTCTTGTAGGAAGCAACTGGTCAGCAGCAGGTGGCTGTCGAGACGTCTAATGACCATTCACCATATACCTTTCAACCGAATAAGTAACTGTGAGGTATGAAGGCAACATCTTTGTAACTGGAGGGCTCACGTCAAGAAAAGCCTAGGATTATTTTATGATAGTGATACTGAGAACAGCTCAGATTTGGTCACACTGCCTTAATCATGGCCAAAGAATCCAGTGTTATTGAAGTCTTAACTCAGTGATTTTGTGAAGTTTCCAGATTCTGTCCAAAAAAAAAATAGCGCCTTGTATTGAAGCCAAATGTACAGTTACTCTCTCACCCTCTTTACCCCACTCCACCCTAAAAATCTGTCATCTATCAGAACGCTGGGTATCAAATTCATCCTATGGTACAGGTATCCAAATTTATATTGCTTTACTGCTCACAGACTGAAGGAAATAGAAGATCTTGCCTTATCTAGCATTATAAGACTAGCAATATCATGACTATGGATTTAATGTCGGTATCTTTAGATAGAGAGATTGCATTCCCAGCTCTCACCTAGACCACAAATCTGAAAACGTTTTACTTCATCCTGCAGATCATAGTAAAATAGCTGTGTGGAACCTAAGACACTTGGGTCTCAACTGTTTGTTCTGGTGCAAGTATGGTGCAGGTCCCAGGTTTGAAAGGCATAGCAACTACCCTCAGGTCCAGCATTTATTGGTCTACCACCACTGATGACACCACCTTGCCTTTCTCAAACACCTTTGCCTTTAAAACAAGGAGGTTACAGAATTCTGTGGTATATTACACCAAATGTACAAAAGCATTTATCTTTTTTTTTCTCTTTCAGATGTACAGAAGGGTGTTCTTACATGAAGAAGGGTGTGAAGGCTGAACAATCATGGATTTTTCTGATCAATTGTGCTTTAGGAAATTATTGACAGTTTTGCACAGGTTCTTGAAAACGTTATTTATAATGAAATCAACTAAAACTATTTTTGCTATAAGTTCTATAAGGTGCATAAAACCCTTAAATTCATCTAGTAGCTGTTCCCCCGAACAGGTTTATTTTAGTAAAAAAAAAAAACAAAAAAAAAACAAAAAAGAAAAACGAAAGATTTTTATCAAATGTTATGATGCAAAAAAGAAAAAAAAGAAAAAAAGGAAAAAAGAAAAAAGTAAGAAAAAAAGAAAAGAAAAAGAAAACTTCAATTTTCTGGGTATGCACAAAGACCATGAAGACTTATCCAAGTGCATGACCGGATTTTTGTGGTTTTGTCCATTTTGTGTTGAATTTGCGTTTTCTTCAGCTGTATGAAATGGGCTCTGAAGTTTAAGTAGTCCGACCTCCCCCATGGCGTTCTGTGCTTGCCGTGTTGAGTGTCGCTGTATTCAGTGTTGCCCTCTGCGTCTCTCTTCTTAGCTTTTCCGTTTTTCTTTCAACGTAGTGTGAAGTGTCTTCTCCTTTTCTATGAATTCCAATTTGCCTTAACTCCTTTGATGCTGTAGCTGTTCCAGTAAAAGTTAGTTCAAACTAATGATGTAGAACGCTTTGACCAAATGAGCTGGTCTATTATGCCTTGTAAAACAGCAGCATAGGGCTTTTAAAAGGTAGTCAATAAAAGTTGCTGAAATTTTGGCTTTTTTAAATATGTAGTAGGTGTTTTTAATGATTTTTCACATAACGTGTAAGGTAGTGAAATGCAAGAAGGGAAAAATGTTTTGTGTGAAACACATTTTCTGACTGGGGAACTTTTAATAGGGTAAATTGTTTGTAAGGCTGTATGCCAACAGTTTCCTCTGATAGTTTGACTGATTTAGGATATCTGCTGTATGATGCAATGTAAAGTCTTTTTTGCCTTTTTTCAGGAAAAAAAAAACCTAACTCGATGTTCTAGATTTAGTGTAGGTAGCGTTGGGGCTGGGGGTGGGGGGCGGGGAGTCACCGAATGTTTTGTCCTTCCTTTATACTAATGATAGTGCTTTAGAGTGAGAATTATGCCTGAGACCTGGCAAATGGAAAAACGTTGCTATTGCAACTAAATGGCAAAAGCTAAAAGTAAGGATTTTTATCTTCAAACCTAAGCTGAGATACGAATAGAAGCAAAACGATTGGCTACTAGCTCTCTCTATTACATAAATTTGAGAAATAAAAATTACTTGGCACTTTTAAAGGTAACTTCACCAAAGACCGAAGAGCCAGTAACCAGTAGCTCCACCTTGTCTCAGCGTCATATCTTCTGTGCTCTTTATTTTTGCCGGACCAGTTTGCGGTTAGGAGAATGTGCCTTTTTTGTACCTTTGCATTTAGGTTTTATAATTTTAACTGATGTATGGACACACCCAAACAAAAAAGCATGAAGGAAGATTTGGATCCAAGCAGTGCCACACTTTACATCATCACTACAAGTGTTAAGTGTAAAGAGAAACCAATTTTGAAACTATGAAATTCCTGATTCATAAATACACAGTTATTTCTACTTTAGTACATATAAGGTAATTCACTGTTCTTAAAGCTCTTTTAGTAAGACGATTGCATACGTTTGAAAAGCAACGGTAAATTAAGTTGTCTTCCAAAACTGTGTACTTGTCTGGTCAACGGTGTGTGATCAGTTATCTACCTCAGAGTCTATTTTCTTTTGTGCTGGGACAGGTTGCTGGCCCTCCCTGTTTCCACAGACCAAATCCTCCTAGCTCAGGAGCTAGGGCTGAGCAGTTCTTTCTTTTGAGTATTTTTTAGTTCTTAAATTTTATGCTTGTATTTGATTATAGATGTCAGTGACATTTCATAGTTTCAAAAGTCCTTGCTGCTCTGAGAAGTGTAGATTCTAGTGAAAATTACATAGTCCTAAGAGAAATGTGTTTTGTTTTTGTTTTGTTTCCTTTTTTAAAGTTGTGGTATTATTGGTTCTATGCTCCCTGGAATATTACTGCTTTGTGAAAGTCCAGACTGAACGCAGCGCCCTCCTTGTACCTAACACATTTATAAACCTGGGTCTCTCACTACTTGATATTTTTGCATTAGTTAAGACAGAAATTTGATAGCTCGGTTAGAGGGGAGGGGAAATCTGCTGCTAGATATGTCTGAACTAAGTGCCATACTCGTCTGGGTAAGATTTGGGAAACATAACCTCTGTACATAAAAAAATAAAAATAAAAAAAATCAGTTAAACATCACATAGTAGACAGCCATTAAATTATAAAAAAATTAATTTATGAAGAAAGACCTTTTGTACAGATTGAAAAAAAGATTTTCATAGAGATATCTATATGATCAAGAGAGTTAATTTTTTATTTTTGTTTTACTAGTGCCACAAACTTGCCAGTGGTAACTTATTTGTCCGGTTCAAGATAACTCTGTAGTTTTCTTTCCTAGGACTTGTTGTTAAACGCCAAAAGACATTTTTGAACTGTACATTTGATCAGATTGTTAGCTTTTTCTGTTTTATTTCTTTTGAAAACCTTTGAATAAAAAACATCTGAAATTTTATTTTTCCTGTCAACTTTTTTTAAGTGGGTTCAATGTAGATTAGAATTTCATGTATTTCACCTTTGATCTCCTTCAGCTCAGTAGGTTGGTCTGAAAGTGAGTTGAACCTTACTTCAGATTCACTGTGGACTCAAAATACGTTTCCTGGAAAAGAAGTGGGAAAACCCTGCCACCTCCTCCTTTTTGGTTATTTAAACCCATGTTTACGAAGCAGAGACAAGAGCCACCAGCTGACCACAATTCTTCTCAGCCAAAGTCCACCTTTTGTCTGTTCTAAGAGGCCAGAGAGACAGACCCGTCTCCCTCTTTCCTACCGCAGCCCTTTGACTGTGGTGCAGTGTGTCATTACCCAGAACAGAATAAAAACTGTCCCATCGTGTTCAGCAAGTACGCGGGTAAGGATTTCAGGGTGATTTTATCCATGCCTGGATGACCACGGGCCTCCTTCAGGGACCTCATGTGGCTAGGAAGCTCTGCTTCAGCAGTCATGGGGGAGAGAGAACTGCTCTTTGCCACACGAAGGTGCTTTACTCTGGACGGGAGATCCGTTCCCCACGGCGGGTTAAATGTTCTGGTGCAGTCCTGCACTATTCTTGGTCTGCTGCCCAGTGGCTCTGTCATGGGTGAGAGAAGTAGGCATTGAGGCCCACACCCTCATTTGTGTCCACCTCCCTGCTGTGTGGGCTGTGAAGTCCCTAACTTGCCAGGGCCAAGAAAGCCCTGGTCCTCAACGGCTCTTTTAGAAAAGGAAACCTGGCCCTTTGGTGATGATCGGTTCTTGAAGGAGACGGCAGTGTGGCCTCGCCGAGATGAGCGCAGGTTGCTAGGACTGTAAGCTGCGTGGTCTCCTTCCTGTCCTAGCCTCACACTGTGACCAAAGGCAGGAAAGATCTGCTATCTGGGCTGCCAAGCATCTTAGGGATTGTTAATCTTTTTGTTTTTCTTTTAGGAAAGCTTTGTATCACTGGAGTCCTGAGACATCCAGTGGCTGCCTTAAAACGGAAACGGAGGGCACCTGGGTAGCTCAGTGGGTTAAGCGTCCGACTTCGGCTCAGGTCATCATCTCACAGTGGGTTTGAGCCCCGTGTTGGGCTCTGTGCTGACAGCTTAAAGGCTGGAGTCTGCTTTGTCTCCCTCTCTCTCTGCCCCTCCCCTGCTCATGCTCCATTTCTCTCCCTCTCTCAAAAATAAACATTAAAAATTTAAAAAAAATTTTTTTAAAGGAAACCGATAAACACTTTTGCAGGAGCATCCTTTCTATCACCAGAGTGATGGTGCTTCAGAAAGAGCAAACCCTCATATATAGGGAACAGCAGCACCTGGCTAAAAAGGTGGTGTCTGCTCAGGTCATCCGCGGGAGCCAGGATTTCACCTTTGTCTGAGATGGGCTGGGCCCAGCCTCTAGGGTGGAACTTTTGGGCTGAAGGAAGGGCTTGCACACTGGCAGTTGCTCCCCGGGATGCACATATCTCCCCCTCCATACTGCCCCGGATGAAGCTGGCCAGGGACTCTAGGTAAATTCACAGGAGCCTGAATTCCACCTCTTGCTTTTCATTAAAAATTCACTAGTAGAAATTCAGCGCTTCCCAGCCTGAGCGGGGCTCAAACAACATTCAGATCTGATACCTTCATTCCACTCAAGCCAAAAAGGAAAAGCTCTAGCTCCCCTGAGTAAAGGTCCCTCCCCTACATACAATGGTTCATAAGTTGTCAAGTAGGTGAGGAGGGAGGGAACTCACAGCTCAGAGGTTAAGAAAAGCTGGGCCGAGTTTCTTCCCTGAGATAGCAGTGTGATGAGACAACCGTCCCTCTGTCATCACAGCGCACAGCCCTCGCCTGTGGCCGTGCCAGATGGCAGCGGGCGCTGGGGCTGGGAGGTGGGTGCCCACGGGTCCCAGCAGGCTGCTCCTGGCACAGCTGAGAGGCGCTGCTCTGTGCCTATCCGTTTGTTTGGGATAAACTGAGAAGCAGTGGAATTTCAACCCTGCAAGGTGGCTCCAGAGCGTCTCGCTCTGAATTTTCCTAGAGCCAGAGTGTTTTAGTTTGAGCCACTAGAGGGAGGGTTATGTTCTTCACCTTCAGCTGTGAGCTCTCCTTTGGGGACCTGCATGCACACAGTGTAGCACCTTGGAGGGCAACTGGGGGTGGGCATTCAGAAGCTCCAAGTACACAGCCCTGAGAGTAATGGGGTCCTGAATTAGAGAGTAATTGTTTTAAAAAAAATTTTTTAATGTTTATTTTTATTTTTGAAAGAGAGGCAGACTGCAAGCAGGGGGAGGGACAGAGAGGGAGTAAGACACAGAATAGGAAGCAGGCTCCAGGCTCTGAGCTGACAGCATAGAGCCCGATGCAGCGCTCGAACCCACGAACCATGAGATCATGACCTGAGCCAAAGTTGGACGCTTAACCAACTGAGCCACCCAGGGGCTATAAGGACAGACACACAGATAACCACCGCTGCCTGCCTGTGGCAGAGCCCTCACTTCATCAAGAGTGTTGTTGCTCAGACCCAGGGTGTAACAAATGTGACTTTAAGGCTCAAGGAAGCTGGGGGCAGGGGAAAGAAGCCAAAAGCCTTGCCAGACCTCATGACTTGGAGGCACAAGAAAGTGCTGGCAGGTCTCTGGGCTGCTCAGAATTGAAAACAGGTGGCTGTGGATTAAATACAAACTTTAAGCTATTATTCATTTCATTTTAAGTGTGATTCTGAGGGGCTGAGATTTGGTCTAGGTTATTCCATTGTTCATTTACACAAGATATGGATCATAAACAAGACTGCAGATATCTTCTACCATCTAGTATCCCTAAATCCACTTTCTCTGCTTGAATACCTCCAGTGACAGGGCACTTCCCACCTTGCCAGGCAACAGATCTCAACTACCTTAATCAAGTCAAATGGCATCTTTTTTTTTTGTAACATGTATTCATTTTGGGGAGACAGACACAGCACGAATGGGGGAGGGGTATAGAAAGAGGGAGACACAGAATCCAAAGCAGGCTCGAGGCTCTGAGCTGTCAGCACAGAGCCAGACACAGGACTTGAACCTACAGACAGCCAGATCATGCCCTGAACTGAATTCAGACGCTTAACCGACTGTGCCACCTAGGCGCCCCCTCAAATTGCATATTTGTAATTTCTATCTCTCTCAGTTCTGCCAACTAAGATGCCGCAGAGTAAGTCTTTTTAAGAGTTACTTCAAGTGGCCCAATTCGCAGTTCGCAAAATTGAAGGATGCCTACTGTCTGGGAAGATATATATCTGTCCAGCTTGGAGCCTGGAAGAGGAGTCCCTCCCATACGTCTCTCATTTCGGTAGATCATGCAGTCATCAGCCATGTAGTTCTTAAGCTTTATCACCTGATCAAAATGAATAATCTCTTAAAAAGACAAAAATGTATTGACAGACATGAGAGAGATTGCCAGGAATTAAAGAGGGATAGGAGGATGTGATTATATAGGGATAGCACAAGAGAGTTTTGGGAAAGTGATTAAGCTATCCCGCATGCTGATGTGGTGATTACACAAATATATGTACTAAACTTCACAGACCTATAAACCCAAGTGAAAGGTCTTTTAAGTTATGTCCCTTTGTAAAATAAAACCTTTTTTTTTTTTTAAATGGGACACATCAGTCATTCTTCAAATGTGTGGAACTGCTGGTTTGATGATTCTGTGGATTGAACATTCCTTGTAGCTTCAACTGTTCCCCCTCAGCGCTGGCTCCACACCCTGAGCCATCAGCTTACCCTCTAGATGTGCCACCAGCGACTTGGAACAAAGCCTAGAAGCCCAGGATTAGACTGGGGCCTCACCGATCTCCCTGGCTTCTCCCTAGCCGCCTATTACAGGTGAAATGGTTTCCATTTGGACTTCTCAGGCACACCACCGTTCTTTTTTTGTTAGCTAGTCTGTTTTTGAGAGACAGAGAGCAAGGGAGGGGCTGAGGGGTGGGGGGAAACAGAGGATCCAAAGCCGGCTCTGCAATGACTGACAGCAGAGAGCCTGACGTGGGGCTTCAGCCCACCAACCGTGAGATCATGACCTGAGCTGAAGTCAGACGCTTAACCAACTGAAACCAGCCAGGCGCCCCGGATACACAATTCTTAAGGCTTATAGCGAATTAAAATATCTGTGCTGATGAGTTGCAGCAAGATGGCGGAGAAGTAGGGAGTTCGGTACCTCCCGCCTGCATCTCTCAAAGAAGGGCTGAGGCCAAAGGACTCTGAACCGCAAGGGTCTGGGAGGAAAAGAGAAGGAGTCCACTAAGAAGAGAGCCTCAGAGGCGGGGTCAGAAGGACCCACAGTGGAGGTGAGACCCGTTTACACCAAACCCCGCCCATCTGCAAAGCTGCTTTGTTACTGGAGCCTGGATGGGAAACAGCCCCTCTCCCCAGATGAGCACTGACCCATTGCTGTGATTGACTCTAGATCAATTCTTGCTGTTCAGATATATTCTCCCTTATCTCCTTTTTATCTTTCCCCTCCTCTGGACCGGTATTCTGGTTATAGGTTTGCTTAAAACCAGGCATATAAAATCCATTCATTTGATGCATGTTCTATCTCCATCATTACCTTCCTTTCTCTCTCTCTGAAATAATCAGACTACATAGTTTCTCTGGGTAACATTATCTTCATTTTTGGGGATTTGTGGGGGGTGGGGGGGTTCTCCTCACCTCCTGCCATATTCTCCTTTTTCTCTATCTGAATTAAGCCTTTAGTCTCTCTGCCTGTCAATGTTCAGCTTCTTTCTCCCCACCCGTCATTTCTCTCTTGGTATATACTCTTCCATCAGCACTTCCTCCACCCTGCTGTTTATTTGTAGCTGGGACTTCTGGTTTTATGCTTGTAGATTATCCTTTGTCTTTTGTTGGTTTTGTTTTGGGTTTTTTTTTTCTTTTTCCTTTTGGTTTGCTTGTTTGTTTGATTTGTTTGTGCATTTGCGTGCTTTTATTCTGTTTGTCTGTTTTCCTTCCAGGGCTACCTCAAGAAACAATCCAAAGTATACATGGTGGAGAGTCCCAAATATCACTTGAGTAGGAAAACAAAATAACCAAAGTCTCAACAAGAGAGACCAAGGGACACCATTAAAAGAATACTTCTATAACAGACAAGCCCTGGACAGTATACGAGCCTCCTTTAATATAGCAGTACTTGCAGGTAGAGAGCACACCAGCTTTTAAAACTTACAAGAGACAGAAAGATAGCCAAAATGATGAAATGGAAGAACTCTTCTCTAAGCAAATTCCAGGAAGAAGTCACAGTAAAGAATTGGTCAACAAGGGACACCATTAAAAGAACACTTCCTGAACGGACAGGCCCTGGAAAGTCAATGAACCTCCTTTAATATAGCAAAACTCACAGGTGCAGAGCGCATAACAAGCATTTTAAAACTGACAAGAGACAGACAGCTAGCCAAAATGACGAAACGAAAGAACTCTCCCCTAATGAATCAATTCCAAGAAGTCACAGCTACAGACTTGCTCAAACAGATATAAGCAACATAACTGAGCAAGAATCTAGAACAATTGTCATAAAATTAATAGCTGGGCTTGAAAATGGCATGGAAGACATCAGAGAAGCTATTGCTACAAAGACTATAGACCTTAAAAATGGTTGTGATGAATTAAAAAAATTCTATTAATGAGCGAATAAAATGGAAGTGGCCACTGCATGGATTGAAGAGAGAGGAGAATAGGTGAATTAGAAGACACAATTATAGAAAAAGAAGCTGAGAAAAAGAGAGAGAAATTGATCCAGGAGCACGAAAGGAGAATTCAAGAACTGAGTGATACAATCAAACATAACAATATCCATATCATAGGAATTCCTGAAGAACAACAAAGAGAGAAACGGGCTGAAGGGGTACTTGAACAAATTATAGCTGAGAACTTCCCCAATCTGGGGAAGGAAACAGACATTGAAATCCAAGAGGCACAGAGAACTCCCCTCAGATGTAACTTGAATTGACCTTCTGCATGACATATCATAGTGAAACTGGCAAAATATAAGCATAAAGACAGAATTCTGAAAGCAGCTTGGGATAAAAGGGCCCTAACATACAAAGGGAGACCTATCAGAATAGTAGCAAACCTATCTACTGACACCTGTCAGGCCAGAAAGGAATGGCAGGAAATCTTCAATGTGATAAACAGAAAAAATATGCACCCAAGCATCCTTTATCCAGCAAGCCTATCATTCAGAAATAGGAAAGTTAAAGGTTTTCCCAAACAAAAATTAAAGGAGTTCATCACCACTAAACCAGTGCTACAAGAAATCCTAAAAGGGACTCTATGAGGGAAATGTTACAGGGAACACAAGGTACCAGAGACACCACTACAAGCATGAACGCTAAGAGAACACAATGACCTTGAACCCATGTTTTTTAATAATAACACTGAATGTAAATGGACTCAATGCTCCAATCAAAAGACACAGGGTAGCACAATGGATAAACAAACAAAATCCATCTATTTACTGTCTACAAGCAACACATGTTAGATCTGAAGACACCTTCAGATTGAAAGTAAAGGGATGGAAAAATATCTCTCATGCGACTGGAAGTCAAAAGAAAGCCAGAGTAGCTATACTTATATCAGACAAACGAGACTTTACAGTAAAGGCAGTAACAAGAAATGAAGAAGGGCATTATATAATAATCACAGGGTCTCTCCATCAGGAAGAGCTAACAATTATAACATCTATGTGCCAAATTAAGGAGCACCCAAATATATAAAACAATCCCAAACAGAAACAATCTTATTGATACGAATGTGTGAATGGCAGATTTTAATACTCCACTTACAGCAATGGATGGATCAACTAGAGAGAAAAATCACTAAGGAAACAATGGACCTGAACGACACACTGGAACAGATGGATTTGACAGATGTATTTAGAACTCTACATCTTGAGGCTATGGAATTCACTTTCTTCTCAAGTGCACATGGTAGCTCTCAAGAAAGTAGCTCTCAATAAATATAAAAGAATTGAGATCATACCATGCACATTTTCAGATCACAATGCTATGAAACACTGAAATCAATCACAGGAAAAAGTCTGGGAAAACTCCAAAACAGGGAGGTTAAAGACCACCCTACTAAAGAACAAATGGGCCAACCTGGCAATTAGAGAAAAATTTTTAAAATATATGGAAACAGATGAAAATGAAAATACAACAATCCAAACTCTTTGGGATGCAGCAAAGGCAGTCCTAAGAGGAAAGTACATTGCAATCCAGGCCTATTTCAAGAAACTTTAAAAGCGCAAATACAAAACCTAACAGTGCACCTAAAGGAACTAGAAGCAGAGCAGCAAGAACACCCCAAACCCAGCAGCAGAAGAAAAATAATAAAAATCAGGGCAGAAATAATATAGAATTAAAAAAAACCGTTGAACAGATCGATGAAACCAAGAGCTGTTGTTTTGAAAAAAGAAACAAAACTGATAAACTTCTAGCCAGGCTTCTCAAAGATAAGAGAGAGCACCCAAATAGACAAAATCATGAGTGAAAATGGATTTATTACAAACAATCCCTCAGAAATACAAGCAATCATCACAGAATACTATGAAAAATATGCCAACAAACTGGACAACCTAGAAGAAAATGGACAAATTTCTAAACAAACACACACTACCAAAATTCAAACAGGAAGAGAAAATTTGAACAGACCCATACCCAGTAAAGAAATTGAATCAGTTATCAAAAAGCTCCCAACAAATAAGAGCCCAGGACTGGATGGCTTCCCAGGGGAATTCCACCAGACATTTAAACCAGAGCTAATAGCCATTCTTCTCAAACTATTCCAAAAAACAGAAGTGGAAGGAAAACTTCCTGACTCATTCTATGAAGCCAGCATCACTTTGATTCCCAAACCAGACAGAGACCCAGCAAAAAAAGAGAACTACAGGCCAATATTCTTAATGAATACAGATGCAAAAATCCTCAACAAGATACTAGCAAATCGAATTCAAAAGCATATAAAAAGAATTATCCACCATGACCAAGTGGGATTCATTCCTGGGTTACAGAGCTGGTTCAATATTCACAAATCAATCAATGTGATACATCACATTAACAAAAGAAAAGATAAAAACCATATGATCCTGTCGATAGATGCAGAAAAAGCATTTTACAAAATACAGCATCTTTTCTTAATAAAAACCCTCAAAAAGTCAGAATAGAAGGAACTTACTTAAACATCATAAAAGTCACTTATGAAAAGCCCACAACTAATATCATCCTCAATGAAGAAAAACTGAGAGCTTTCCCCCTGAGATCAGGAACACGACAGGGGTGTCCACTCTCACCACTGTTGTTTAACATAGTGCTGGAAGTCCTAGCATCAGCATCAGACAACAAAAGGAAATAAAAGGCATCAGAACTGGCAAAGATGAAGTCAAACTTTTACTTTTCACAGATGACATGATACTCTACATGGAAAACCCGACAGACTCCACCAGATGCCTTCTAGAACTGATCGATGAATTCAGCAAAGTCGCAGGGTACAAAATCAACGTACAGAAATCGGTTGCATTTTTATACACCAACAATGAAGCAACAGAAAGAGAAATCAAGAAACTGATCCCATTCACAAATGCACAAAAAACCATAAAATACCTAGGAATAAACCTAGCCAAAGATGTAAAAGATCTATATGCTGAAAACTATAGAAAACTTATGAATGAAATTGAACAAGACACAAAGAAATGGAAAAACATTCCATGCTCATGGACTGGACATTTTAATTTTTAACACTGGACATTTAAATATTTAACAATATTTAAAACCTTAAATATTTAAAACTTTAAATATTGTTAAAATGTCAATACTACCCAAAGCATCAACACATTCAATGCAATCCCAATCAAAATTGCACCGGCATTCTTCTCAAAGCTAGAATAAATAATCCTACAATTTGTATGGAACCACAAAAGACCCTGAATAGCCAAAGTAATACTGAAGAAGAAAACCAAAGCAGGAGGGATCACAATCCCAGACTTTAGCCTCTACTACAAAGCTGTCATCATCAAGACAGTATGGTTTGGCACAAAAACAGATACATAGACCAATGGAATAGAATAGAGAATCCCAAATTGGACCCACAAATGTATGGCAAACTAATCTTTGACAAAGCAGGAAAAGAGTCTCCAATGGAAGGAAGACTGACTGCCTCTTTAGCAGGTGGTGCTGGGAGAACTAGACAGCAACATGCAGAAGAATGAAACTAAACCACTTTGTTACACCATACACAAAAATAAACTCAAAATGGATGAAGGACCTGAATGTGAGACAAGAAACCATCAAAACCCTAGAGGAGAAAGCAGGCAACAACCTCCTTGACCTCAGCTGCAGCAATTTCTTGCCCCACACATCTCCAAAGTCAAGGGAATCAAAAGCAAAAATCAACTATTGGGACCTCATCAAGATGAAAAGCTTCTGCACTGCAAAGCAAACAGTCAACAAAACTAAAAGGCAACTGACAGAATGGGAATGCAATGACATATTGGATAAAGGGTTAGTATCCAAAACCTGTAACTTACCAAATTCAACACTCAAAAAACAAATAATCCAGTGAAGAAATGGGCAGAAGACATGAATAAACACTTTTCCAAAGAGGACATCCAGATGGCCAAGAGACACATGAAAAGATGTTCATCATCACTCATCATCAGGGAAATACAAATCAAAATCACACTGAGATACCACCTCACACTGGTCAGAGTGGTTCAAATGAACAACTCAGGAAACAACAGATGCTGGCAAGGATGTGGAGAAATAGGAACCCTCTTGCACTGTGGGTGGGAGTGCAAACTGGTGGGAATGCAGCTGCTCTGGAAAACAGTGTGGAGGTTTCTCAAAAAATTAACAATAGAACTCCCCTATGACCCAGCTAATAGCACTGCTAGGGATTTACCCAAGGGATACAGGAGTGCTGATGCATAGGGGCACATGTACCCCAATGTTCATACAGCACTTTCAACAGTAGCCAAAACATGGAAAGAGCCTAAATGACCATCAACTGATGAATGGATCAAGAAGATGTGGTTTATATACACAATAGGAATCTACACAGCAATGAGAAAGAATGAAATCTGGCCATCCGTAGCAACATGGATAGAACTCGAGGGTGTTATGCTAAGTGAAATAAGTAAGACAGAGAAGGACAGATACCATATATTTTCACACATAAGTGGAACAGGAGAAACTTAACAGAGGACCATGGGGGAGAGGAAGGGGAAAAATAGTTAAGGAGAGAGAAGGAGGCAAACCATAAGAGACTCTTAAATACTGAGAACAAACTGAGGGCTGATGGGGGTGGGGGAGAGGGGAAAATGGGTGATGGACATGGAGGAGGGCATTTGCTGGGAAGAGCACTGGGTGTTATATGGAAACTAACTTGACAGTAAACTATAAAAGGGAAAAAAATCCCTATGTTGTTTTATCTTTTTTGTTGCAATGATTCTAATAACGACATGCAATGGAATATTATATAGTCATTTTTAAATGAAGACATTTTAACAGCATGAAACACACAATATCAGGTGAATGGGAAGTGCTACGTACACAACTGTAGCTACAGTATGTTCATAATTAGGAAGCTATATTTAAGTATAGAAGACAAGAAGGTGCTCAACAATTAACTTGGCTGAGGGTGGAAGGATATTGGGAAGTTTATATTTTTTCCTTTATACTTTTCACAAATTTTCCAGCTTTATAGCATAAAAACATTTTATAATCAGGACCAAAAATTTGCAAAGAATGTTGTCAGATCATCCTGAAATTATGCCAATCTCCACATTTATTATATTCCAATTCAGCATGTGTAATTTTTTGCACTTCAAAGATACTGCAGCGGACATCAGAAGACACAAAGATGATTCGATGTGGTCCTGTTCCTCCAGGGACATTCTCGTGGGAAGACACAAGTATATGAATGACAATCTAGCAAGGAGAAGTAACAAAAGCATGACATAAAGAAAGATCTTAGGGAGTTCTGGGAGGGGCCAAGATAACATAAACACTCTCTCCTAGTATTTTCATTTCCACATTACCAACCAATTCTGTTTTTACTCATCAGAATTCACTCCAAAGCAGCCATTTCCCTCACCAGCCCCTGTGCCTTGTGAGAGATGAAACAGGCAGAAAAATGAAGTCTTCGCTGGGTCTGCTAGAGCCAGAATGAGACTTGGCGCAGATACCCAAAGAGTTGATGTTCTTTGTCAGTCCTGCTCTGAGCACACTGGAATGTGTAACAAAGTATTGCTTTGCTTTGGCTTGATTTGTTTTAATCAAGCAGGTGTGGGATACTTTTTAAATAGCATTACTCTGACTTTGTTTACCCTCTGTCAGATGTTCTGCACAGGCCAGATTGTGGATTTGCAAACACCCGCGTGGTTTTCTGACCTGCCCCGCTCTGCCACAATATCTTGAGAACTCTTAGATGTATTACTTTCTTCTCAGAGGTCCAGGCAGGATTCCCATCATACCACTTTGTTACACACTGTGCTTTGACACATGACGGAGACCATGGCTATTGTTCCTGGCCCTCTTGCCTCTTGTTTTCTTAAGAAATACTGAAGGAACTTCTTTCATTCTTGCTGTATAATTTTCTTCCTCATGTTTAGTTCTGTCTCACAGAGAAGATTTTCTGTTTCCCTCAACTTTTACTCTTCCAATGATCTTCCTGTCTCTTTATTTATTTATAAACTTCTAATTTACAATAGTTTGAAACAACTTATAGGAAACACGATAAAACACATTTAAGAATCAGTGCCCCTTACACTGATGAGAGGAGAGCACAGAATGTAACTCTGCAAGCCAAAAGGCCTCCACTATACTTATAGTTGAACCTCAATAATTGAGTTTCCTAGCTGCCAAGGTGAAAAGGGAGAAAGGTACACACTTACTCGTCAAAGGTAGCAAAGCCTACCAGATCCTCTGAAAAAAGATAGTATATATTACTTTGTACAGAAACCCCTATAGGAGACACTGGGCAGTATCCACCATATTCCTCTGCCAATACTGACTTTCTCAACGCTGTTTCAGGTAGGGCCCCATAATGAAAGCCAACGACAGCACATCAAAGCACCACTCCATGAAAGTGACTCTGGAAGACTATAAACTTACAGTAAATGTTCTCTGTTAAGTCCCTTCTCAAATGTTCTTATGTACTTCAGCCTTCCCACCAAGCCCACTGCTCTGATTCTGAAGGACAAAATGTCTTGCAACAGCACAAATACTCCAGATGCTCCTTTCACATTCAAGTGCACCCCCTCAGATGAAAAAAGAGATGCAAGCCACAAGTTGCCTTACCACTAGCTGAGCACTTCTAGGGATACCCAGCACACTTCCGGGTTCTTACCATTTCCACGGAAGCAGCAGCTACAGCTCAAGTCCTCTGGCAAGGCCTGTGACTTGGGAAGCAGAATCATGGCACTTGCCATTACCCATAGCTCAGCTCTCCAACGACTGTCAATAGTATATCGCGATTTTTCTGTCAAAAGACCCCTGAGAGCTGAGGAGAGAGCATAGGGAACTCCAGGGAGGTTGAGGCACAGCCCTGCATCACTCCTGATAAACACAAAATTCTTCATGTTTTCTTCAACTAATGGGAATTTTGTGTTCACCTTATAACATATTTTTCTCTTTTCCCCCAACATGGTTGTGCTATTTTATTTATTTCTAATTTTTTTTTAAATTTTGAAACAAAAGTCACAAGTACACTCCAAAGGAGTTTTAGCCTGATTTGTCTGAGAACAAACTACCAATCCAGTGCTCCATTATCCTCTACAAACAAGGGCATTCTCCTCCGTGACAACAATACAACCACCAAAATAAGGACAGTAAAGCCAATGAGACCACAATTGTTCTAGGAATGTCTTCATAATAAAAAGATCCAGTTCAAAACCATATGTTGCATTTACTTGTGCTTTTAGTCTCCTTCAGTCTGAAATAGCTCCTCAGTCTTTAATTGACTTCCACAACTTTGATACAATTGAAAATCATGCACCAGTTATTTTGCAGAGTGTCCTCAGTTTGGTTGGTTTGATATTCACGCACCTTTGGCAGGAATATCACCAAAGAGGCTGTGTTCTCCTCATTGAATCCCTTTGGGACCTGCAGGATTTCCATTTTTCTCATTACCAACAATGTTCCCTTTGATCACTTAATTAAGGTGGTTTCTGCCTGGCATCTCCACTGTAAAGTTACTCTTTCTAACTCTGTATTTAATAAGTATTTGGTGGGGAGATGCCTTGCAACCGTGTAAATATCCTGGACTTCCTCAGACTTTGAATGTGTCCATTTACTTATTTACATGAGGATGGGTTCCGGATTCCCTGTTGTATCTAGTGGGTTCTAATCTGCTAAAATCATTATTTGTTTTAATGCTCAAATTGTCCCTAATTTGGTCAGTGGGACCCTCTGCATGCCAGCTTCTGTGGTTTTTAAAACATGTCCTCATTTTTTAAGCGTTTGCTGGCTTTCCAGTACTGGAGGATGTCCCAAGCTCATCCTGTGCCTTCCCTGTCCCAGTTCTGGCTTCAGCCATTTCTCCAAAGTGTCGATTCCTTATTAGAAGTAAGATTTGGGGTCCTGGTGCGATCTATTGATATATCACTGTTCCAAGCCCTGTCAGTAAATGGGGTTAGAAAATGTATATATGGGTACAGGTGTGCACATGACACATTTACATCCGTGTTTTCTAGATTATCCATAAACAGTGAAAAGTGTGTTCACATGTTTATACCTCCAGTTCCAAGCCAACACTGCCAGGTTTATTTTCTCTTCCCATCTCTGTAATTCTCTTCTCTGAGAGCAAGTAACCTGGATCCCAATGTCCTTGATATATTTACTCATTTCGTCAATTCCCCTGTGTATAACCAGCCTCCCAGCTCTGACATTAGCCTTGTGGCTGTACTAATGCCTCAGCCTTGCGCCCCCTGCTCAGGCTTTGTGTCGGAGTCTGGGGGTGGTGAGGAAGTTGGTTCTCCTCCGACTCTGCCCTGGAGAAGACAGGAACTGTATGTCAAGGGGCAGGAGTCTCTCCACCATAACAGGGCGGGAGCTCCCCCAAAAGAAGGGGGCCTTTTGTGATGCCATAAGTTGGCCCCATGAAGTCTGCTTACCTCTCACTCTCAGATGGAATGTGGTACAAGGTTTGGAGCAGAGACTTGAAGCACAGGAATGGTGTGGAAGTGGAAAATCCAGAAAGGAGATATGAAGGAAAGAAAGGAGAGGATGTCAGGAAGAAGAGAAAGAAAGGAAGCAGGAAAGAGAGGCCTAGAAAGGCAATCAGGAAGGAAAACGCATATAATATGGTTTGAGTGCAGGAGAGAAGAGAAAGTGTTGGCTGACACCTCTGCCCCAGGGCGGGGGGCTGACAGACCACTCTCTTGCAAGCGCTCAGCCACCAACTCTGGTGTGCATTAAATTAAGGGAACAGAAATATTTCCATCTCTGAGGCCACAAATCAACCTCCTGCAGAAACTGAGGTGCTACAGTCTCCTGATACTCCCAAGGATTTTTCCAGCACCTCCAGGTGAATCTAGTTCAACCTCACAGAGCAGGATGATGCTTCCTCACCAGTATCTCATTCTGATGAGTGAATCCTGAAAGCCAAAATAAATGCCTTCGAATCTTGGGGAAGGGAAAGAGCTACATCCTCTTAAGGTCATGGAGAAATAGTGAGCTCCCGGATTTAAACCTCCTCACCTGCTGGCCCTCTCTGCAGCCTTGGTCAGGGCTGCAAACGCTTGTCTGCACTCCCCCGCCCCCACCCCACCTCCTCCTCCTCCCCCAGTCTGATGCCCACTGCTAGGCCCCCAGCGGCACGGTTCCCACCCAGGGGCCAGAGACCTCCTTTCCCAAGCCAGACACCCCTCAGTCCCATCTGAATGACCTCTTTGTTGCATCTGTCCCCGTTGCTAGCCCTCCTCTTCTTGAAATTCCATTCCCTTGCTTCACATCCCTCTACAAGCCGGCCATGTCTAAACGCCTGGCTCCTCAAAGTCCACCGGCAGCCACGCCTCAACTCAAACTAAAATCTCAGAAAAGTTCAGAGAGGAGCCTAGATAGCAGAACAGTATGGAAGGCTTTTTTCTGTCTCATGTACATGAAATGCAGCCAGATCAACACTAAACCATCCTGCACACCTAGAAAACTGATTTGAGGATTAACACAACCTGAACCACAGAACTCAGCAGGCACACGGCGCAGAGAGGTGACCTGGGGGACAGAGGAGACGCAGAAGGCAGGGAACTGTTTTTGCTTGCGGAGAGAGGACGGAAAGCATCCCCCAAAAAAGCAGCTGGAGAGAACGTGAAATAAAAAAAAAGTGGAAACAGCCACAGGGAGAAAGGAGACGATCTAAATTCCATTAAGACCCTGTAAGCAGGGGGCGCACAAAGGTTCAAACTCCACAGCGCAAATACCCGCGGTGCTCTGGTGGCGAGGGCGAATTCCCAGAGGAGTGGGTCCTGGAGGTCCTCGGGCCACGTGAGCTTTTCCATAACCCCGGAAACGCGGCTGCTCCACAACCCGGTGAAGTTCTTCTGGGGCAGGCTGGCACTCAGCCGCAAGTCTTGGACACTGGCAGCAGCAAGGTCTTGCTAGCATTCCTGGACGTGGGCCGCCACCCAGCCATTGCCAGTGAGAGCCTCCCCCAGAGGCTCTGGGCGGGTCAGTCTCAGTCCCTTAGAAATAAGAAGTCGAGAAATACAGCCACGTCTCAGATAAAACTCAGGAGCAAGGTGCCGCCTGGCACCCTGACAGCGTGGTTACAGACAATGCAAAGCTGGGAGTGGATTGAAACTGAGGACAAAGGAAGGGTGCACAATTCCTGGTCAGGGAGAGCTCAGACTGCTGATATTAGCCTGGATACCTGGGTGACGCCATTTTCACCCCGCCCGCGCATGCGCACACACCCCTACAGGCGATCCAGAATCCACCCCAGTAAGCTAAAACAGCGCCGTCTAGTGGAGAGTGGAGCAGTTGCACTAAACCCCTCCCAGCTGGGCCAACCTCCCCCTTCAGAAACACCGTAAATCTCTCCATCTGTTTAATTTAGGGACTATGAAGTGCTCTATAGGTTGATTTCTAGGGGAAAACGATGTAATATCAATTGTATCTCAGTCTGTTTGCTGGCCCATCTATTCAATATTCTTTTTTTCTTTTTATTCTTTTTTTTGTTCCTTTTCTTTTGCTTGAATACAGAAAGATAATAGAGTTATTTTTATTTTCAATTTTTATTAAAAATATTTTCCTTTATTTTATTTTTTGACTAAATTTTTTACATTTTTGTAAATTTTTCAAATCCTATTTTACTTCCATCATTTCAAGTTACTCTATTTCATCATATTCATTTTCTCAAATTTTCAAACTTGTTTTGTTTTGTTTGGGTTTGGTATATTTTTCTCTTTTCTTTTATTTTTCCCTTTTTTCTCTAATCAACCAGCTCTTTTCAATAACCAGACCAAAACACACCTAGAATCTAGCATCATTTATTTGATTTTGTGTGTGTGTGTTGTTTTTCATTTTTAAATTTTAATTTTTTTCCCTTTTTTCTCTAATAAAGCAAGCTCTTTTCAATAATTAGACAAAACACACCTAGGATCTAGCATCATTTATTTGATTTTGTGTGTGGGTGTGTGTTTTTAATTTTTTAATTTTAATTTTCCCCCTTTTTTCTCTAATAAACCAAGCTCTTTTCAATAACCAGATGAAACACACCTAGGATCTAGCATAACTTACTTGATTTTTTGTGTGTGAATGTGTTGTTTTTAATTTTTAATGGTATTTTTTTTCTCTAATTAATCAAGCTTCTTTCAATAACCTGACCAAAGTACACCTGAGATCTAGCATCATTTATTTGATTTGTCTTTGTGTGTGTTGTTTACAATTTTTTATTTAAAAATTTTTTACTTTATTTATTCCTTTTCTTCCTTCAAAATGATGAAACGAAGGAATTCACCACAAAAGAAAGAGCAAGAAGAAATGTCAGCCAGGGACTTAACCAACAGAGATACAAGCAAGATGCCTTAACCAGAATATAGAATCACGATGATAAGAATACTAGCTGGGGTCAAAAATAGATTAGAAACCCTCTCTATGGAGATAAAAGAAGTAAAAGGTAGTCAGTTATAGCAATAAAAAATGCTATAACTGAGCTGCAATCTCAAATGGATACCATGGAGGCAAAGAGGGATAAGGCAAAGCAGTGAATCAGCAATATAGTGGACAAAGGAGAATAATGAAGCAGAAAAGAGAGGGAGAGTAAAACAAAAGAGCACAATTTAAGAATACGAGAAATCAGTGACTCACTAAAAAGGAACAACATCAGAATCACAGGGGTCCCAGAATATGAAGAGAGAAATAGGGGTAGAAGGGTTATGTGAGCAAATCATAGCAGAAAACTTTCCTAACCTGGAGAAAGACACAGAAATCAAAATCCAGGAAGCAAAGAGGACTCCTACAAGATTCAACAAATACCGACCATCAATAAGGCATATCATAGTCAAATTTACAAAATACTCAGGCAAGGAAAGAATCATGAAAGTAACAAGGGGGGGAAAATCCTTAACCTACAAAGGAAGACAGATCAGGTTTGCAGCAGACCTATCCACAGAAATTTGGCAGGCCAGAAAGGAGTGGCAGGATATAGTCAATGTGCTGAATCAGAAAAATACACAGCCAAGAATTCTTTATCCAGAAAGGCTGTCATTCAAAATAGAAGGAGAGATAAAAAGTTTCCCAGACCAACAAAAATTAAAGGAGTTCATGACCACTAAGTCAGCCCTTCAAGAAATTTTAAAGGAGACTCTCTAAGGGGAGAAAAGATGGGGGAAAAAAGACCAAAAGCAACAAAGACTAGAAAGGACCACAGAACACCACCATAAACTCCAAATCTACAAGAAACATAAAGGCAATAAACTCATATCTTTTAGTGCTCACTCTAAACGTTAATGGACTAAATGCTCCAATCAAAAGACATAGGGTAACAGAATGGATAAGAAAATAAGACCCATCTATCATGCTAATGGTCACCAAACAAAAGCCAGAGTAGCCATATTTA
The DNA here is from genome assembly GCF_006229205.1 of Suricata suricatta. Lineage (NCBI taxonomy): Eukaryota > Metazoa > Chordata > Mammalia > Carnivora > Herpestidae > Suricata > Suricata suricatta. The sequence continues at coordinate 68,762,918 of NC_043702.1, forward strand.
TATCAGACAATCTAGACTTTAAAATAAAAACTATAACAAGAGATGAAGAAAGGCATTATATTATAATTAAGGGATCTATCCACCATGAAGACATAACAACTGTAAACATTTCTGCTCCAAATTTGAAAGCACCCACATATATAAATCAATTCATCACAAATATAAAGAAACTCATTGATAATAATACCATAATAGTAGGGGACTTCAACATCCCACTTACAGCAATAGCCAGATTATCTAAACAGAAAATTCACAAGGAAACCATGTCTCTGGATGACACACTGGACCAGATGGACTTAATAGATATATTCAGAACATTTCATCCTAAAACAGCAGAATATACATTCTTCTCCAGTGCACATGGAATGTTCTCCAGAAAAGCCACATACCGGGACACAAATCAGCCCTCAGCAAGTACAAGAAGAATGAGATCATACTGCACATATTTTTAGACCACAATGCTATGAAACTTGATATCAACCACAAGGAAAAATTTGGAAAGATAATAAATACTTGGAGAGTAAAGAACACCCTACTAAGGAATGAATGGGGTAACCAAGAAGTTAAGGAGGAAATTAAAAAGTACAAGGAAGCCAATGAAAATGATAACACCACAACCCAAAACCTCTGGGATGCAGCAAAGGCAGTTATAAGAGGGAAGTATATAGCAATCCAGGCCTTCCTAAAGAAGGAAGAAAGGTCTTAGATATACAACCTAACCTTACACCTTAAAGAGCTGGAAAAAGAAGAACAAATAAAACCCAAAACCAGCAGAAGACAGGACATAATAAAGATTAGAGCAGAAATCAATGCAATTGAAACCAAAACAAAACCAAAACCAAAACAAAACAAAACAAAACAAAAACCAGTCAAACAGATCAGTGAAACTAGTAGCTGGTTCTTTAAAAAAATTAACAAAATTGATAAACCACTAGCCAGTTTGATCAAAAAGAAAAAGGAAAGGACCCAAACCAATAAAATCAAGAATGAAAGAGGAGAGATCACAACCAACACAGCAGAAGTAAAAACAAATAAAAGAACATTATGAGAAATTATATGCCAATAAAATGGGCAATATGGAAGAAACGGACAAATTCCTAGAAACATATAAACTACCAAAACTGAAACAGGAAGAAATAGAAATTTTGAACAGACCCATAAACCAGTAAAGAACTTGAATTTGTAATAAAAAATCTCCCAAAAAACAAGAGCCCAGGGCCCAATGGCTTTCCAGGGGAATTCTACCAAACATTTAAGGAAGAGTTAACACTATTCTCTTGAAGCTGTTCCAAAAAAATAGAAATGGAAGGAAAACTTCCAAACTCTTTCTATGAAGCCATCATTACCTTGATTCCAAAACCAGACAAAGACTCCACTAAAAAAAGAGAACCATAGACCAATCTCCCTGATGAACATGGTTGCAAAAATCCTCAATAAGATATTAGCCAACAATATGTTGAAAAAATTATTCATCATGACCAAGTGGGATTTATATATGGGATGCAGAGCTGGTTCAATATCCACAAAACAATCAATGTGATTCATCACATCAATAAAAGAAAGGTCAAGAACCACATGATCCTCTCAATAGATGCAGAGAAAGTATTTTACAAAATACAACATCTTGATAAAAACCCTTAAGAAAGCAGGGATAGAAGGATCACATTTCAGGATCATAAAAGCCATATATGAAAGACTCAACACTTATATCATCCTCAATGGGGAAAAACTGAGAGCTTTCCCCCTAAGGTCAGGAACAAGACACGGATGTCCACTCTTGTCACTGTTATTCAACATAGTAGTGAAAGTCTTAGCCTCAGCACTTAGATGACACAAAGAAATAAAAGGCATCTAAATCAGCCAGGAGGAAGTCAAACTTTCACTCTTTACAGATGATATGATACTCTATTCGGAAAACCCAAAAGATTCCACCAAAAAAGTGCTAGAACTAATCCAGGAATTCAGCAAAGTGACAGGATATAAAATCAATGCACAGAAATTGGCTGCATTCCTATATATCAATAATGAAGCAACAGAAAGAGAAATCAAGGAATTGATCCCATTTAGAATTGCACCAAAACCCATAAAATACCTAGGAATAAACATAACCAAAGAGGTGAGAAATCTATACACTGAAAACTATAGAAAGCTGATGAAGGAAATTGAAGACACCAAAAAATGAAAAAATATTCCATGCTGCTGGATAGGAAGAACAAATATTGTTAAAATGTCAATACCACCCAAAGCAGCCTACATATTCAATAAAATCCCTATCAAAAAATAACACCAGCATTCTTCACAGAGCTAGAAGAAACAATACTAAAATTTGTATAAAACCAGAAAAAAACCCAAATAGCCAAAGCAATCTTGAAAAAAAAAAAACAAAGCAGGAGGCATCACAATCACAGACTCCAAGCTGTATTACAAAGTTGTGATCATCAAGACAGTATGGTACTGGCATAAGAACAGACACTCAGATCAATGGAACATAATACAGAACCCAGAAATGGACCCACAAACATGGTCAACTCATTTTTGACAAAGCAGGAAAGAATATTCAATGGAATAAAGAGTCTTCAGCAAGTGGTGCTGGGAAAACTGGACAGCAATATGCAGAAAAATGAACATGGAACACTTTCTTACACCAAAATAAACTCAAAATTGATGAAAGACCTAAATGTAAGACAGGAAGCCAACAAAATCTTCTAGGAGAAAGCAGGCAAGAACCTCTTTGACCTTGGCCACAGCAACGTCTTAATCAACACGTCTCCAGAGACAAGAGAAACAAAAGCAAAAATGAACAATTGGGACCTCATCGAAATAAAAAGCTTCTGCACAACAAAGGAAACAATCAGCAAAACTAAAAGGCAACTGACAGAGTGGGAGAAGATAGTTACAAATGACATATCAGATAAAGGGTTGGTATCCAAAATCTATAAAGAACTTATCAAAGTCAACACAGAAAAAAACAAATAATCCAGTGAAGAAATGGGCTAAAGACATGAACAGACACTTTTCCAAAGAAGCATCCAGATGGCCAACAGACACTGAAACAATGCTTAACATCCCTCATCATCAGGGATATACAAATCAAAGCCACAAAGAGATACCACCTCATACCCATCAAAATGGCTAAAATCAACAAATAAGGCAACAGATTCTGGTGAGGATGCAGAGAAAGAGAATCTCTTTTGCACTGCTAGTGGGAATGCAAACTGGTACAGCCACTCTGGAAAACAGTATGGAGGTTCCTCAGAAAATTAAGAATAGAACTACCCTACAACCTAGCAATTGCACTACTGGGTATTTATCCAAGGGATACAGGTGTGCTATTTCGAAGGGACACATGCACCCCAATGTTTATAGCAGCACTATCAACAATAGCCAAAGTATGGAAAGAGCCCAAATGTCCATCGATGGATAAATGGATAAAAAAGATTGGTGTATATATATATATACACACACATATACATACATACATATACATATATACACACAATGGAGTATTATTTGACAATCAAAAGAATGAAACCTTACCATTTGCAACTACATGGATGGAACTAGAGGGCATCATGCTAAGAGAAATTAGTCAGAGAAAGACAAATATCATGACTTCACTCATATGAGGACTTTAAGATACAAAATGGATGAACATAAGGGAAGGAACAAAAATAATATAAAAACAGGGAGGGGGACAAAAACATATTAGGTTCATAAATATGGAGAACAAACAGCAGGTTACTGGAGGGGCTGTGGGAGAGAGGGTGGGCTAAATGGTTAAGGGGCATTAAGGATTCTACTCTGGAAATCACTGTTGCACTATATGCTAACAAACTTGGATATAAATTTTAAAAATTAATTTTAAAAAATCTCAGAAAAGTTCTATACTTTTTGGCCTATACCTTTGGCCCTTCTTGTCTGAGTCTTTTCCATGTGGGTAACTCTTAGTTATCCTTCGAGATTTAGCCCAATACTTAATCTTCCTGAGAATAAGTAGTCAATAAAGTTACTTTCCTTTTCACTTTTTTAAAATGGTGAAATAAGCTTAGAAAAGTGCACAAAACACAAATATACAGCTCAAAGTTTCATTGCAAAATGGGCTCCCTATGACTTCGGCCCATGAAAAAATAGAACATGGCACCAGCCCTAGATACCCCCCAACGATGCCTCTTCTCAATGAACCCCTCCTTCCACTCAGCGGGTAACACCTCATAGACTGTAGAGGATTCCCTTGCTTTTCTTTGTGATTTTACCATCCAAATATGCATCCCTAAAACCCACAGTTTAGTTTCGCCTACATCTGAACTTCATGTACATGGAATTGTGCATTAAATATTTTGTTGCCTTGGGGCACCTGGGTGGCTCTGTGGGGTGAGCATCTAACTTCAGCTCAGGTCATGATCTCACAAGTCTTTGAGATCACGCCTCATGTCAGGCTCTGTGCTGACAGCTCAGACCCTGGAGCCTGTCTCCAATTCTGTGTTTCCCTTCTCTCTACATTTCCCCTGCTTGCACTCTGTCTCTCTCTCATAAATAAATATTTTAATAAATTTAAATATTTTGTTGTGTCTTGCTTCTTTCACTCAATATTATATCTTTAAGATTTAATCGTGTTAAAAAATAATAAAAAAATAAAAATTAAAACAAGATTTAAACGTGTGTTTTTGCATAGCTGTAATATGTTTATTTGTACCAATGTATGGTGGTAAAAATTGTATAAACATACCAAAATGTGTCCATTCTATTTCTGATAGACATGAAAGCACCCTCCAGTTTGGGGCTAGTGTGAACAAGTATGATCAAAAGGCTTGTACTTGTCACTGGTTACATGCGCACACGTATTTCTGCAGAGGATATATGCTCAGGAAAAGGACTGCTGTTTCATGAGGTATGCCTAGCTTCGGTTTTATAAGATAATGCCCAAATACTTTCAACGTGGTAATCACAGACCCTAAGATTATGTGAAATAACTGTCTTTCTTACAAGGAATACCTCTACTTAAGATTCAAGAAGAAACCAGTAGTAAGAGCCCAGAGGGTAAGAGGGTGAGTGTTGGCAAACGTCAGCAGTCAGGGTGAGGAACCAGAGCCAAAGGGGGCCCAGTCTCCACGGGAAGGGGGTGGTGCCTGGGCAAGTAAGTGCATAACTGGTATAAATGGCTTCCCTCTGTGAACACTGAAGAAGAGTTCTCCTCCTTTCTCCTAAAAAGAAGGACTTGGCTTGGGCTTTGCCAAGCAAGCAGCAGTTTATGTTAGGGTGCTCTGGTGCCCTGGGTGTTGTTCTGGTGGCTTCCACAGACTCCCACAGCTGCTGCGGGACCAACCAGGGTGCTCCTGGCCGGCCCCCCACCCCCGCAACCACCATCCACCCAGTCCCACTGGCTCTCGCCCCTCAGTCTCAGTAGTTCTCCTCCACTCCCAGCCTGGCTACCGCTGTCAGGAGTCTCTCACCAGCTCAACCCTTTGAGCCCAAAGAACCCCTGCAGTAGCCTAACATTGCCAACCGCCCAGGAGGGATGTGGAAGCTCTCCTTCCGGATCTTCCACTCCTCATTCACTGACAGAACGTGAAAGGGCAGGACAGAGAAGGTGGTACATCTGGGCATTATTCTAAAGCTGAAGCTGAGAGGATACTTTTGTGTCCTCTTCTTCACTCTGTGGAGAAGTTGGGACCATGTCTTTGTCTTCCTTGGGTCCTTCCCTTTCCCCAGACCCACACCCATGCCTCTCAGAGTTCTTCACACACAGGGCACCCAACCAGGTTACTTACCCAAACAGCAACTTTATGGCAACTGGAGACAGAGGTACCCTCTCTTAGAACTGTGTGTACATTTTTAGAACTCTATGCTGCCACCTGCCAGAAAATTGTCAGAGCGACCATACAAAGCTGCAGTGACCATGTGAATGTGCTCCCCCCAGAGCTGTTCTTACTGTGAGCTGCAGTCTGTTTGATGGATAGATTAAAATCCAGTGCTCATACTCAAATCTCATGTTTGCCAGTAATCCCAAACTCTTAAAATGGGGTTACCAAGAGTGCTAACAAGGAAAAATTGTCTAAAAGAACATTAATTACTCCCTTTAGGTGGGAGAATGACCAAATAGAAAAGTTCAGATCAGCCAGAAACTGCCAGCAAAAGGGGCTTGATTGATTTCATAAAACAGCCAGTGATAGATGTGCATTTTGCCATAGCTTAATGATTTTTTCCACATGGAACTAGAGGGGCAGCCAGTCTGAAGACTATAGTGGACTCAAACCAACATGTGTCCTTCTAGGTATCCATGGTAAGGGTCTGGAAGAAGGGGACTGAGGATGTGTTGACTATGACACTGCGCCTGTGATAACGGTCACTGCTCAGACTCTTGAAGGGTGTGTCTGGCTGAGGAGGACTAACGAGGCGTTCCCAAAAGCTAGGCATGGAAAGGACGGCTCAGTCCATGGAAACCACCTTTCTCTAATTTGACCACCCACAGCAGATGTCTTTGGCACTAGTTCTCACAAGGGCAAGACATTCAAACTGTTTCCACAAAGCCAAGCTACCTAGTAACAGCAGTTCTCTGAAACTAGCATCTTGGTGCAATCCCTGATGCTGAGTACCCCAGCTTCTCTGACCATTACTTCTCTCCTTCTATGTTAAATCACTGATAACCCTATACGTCAATGAAATTTCTGCTTTGTAAGCTCAGCACTGTGACTTTGTGAACTGGATATTCTCTGTTTTTTCCTCCAATTTACTCTTTTTAACTATGTCCTAGGACACTGACCTTTGGGCACAGCATCAAGCAGGCTCCCGGTCCTCTGGCTTCCATCTGAGTTTGGCCAATGCCAAGTATATGCAGAGAACTGGTGGGCTGGAGGGAAGATCCAATGTGGCTTATTGCCCAGGCTTCTTCGCTGTAGGCCACGGACTGGCACAGTTCCTATCATGGGTTGAATTGCGTCCCCACCCCATAATTCATATGTTGAATCATTTGTCCCCAGTACCTCAGCATGTGACTGACTGTATTTGGACACAGGGCTTTTAAAGAGGTAATTAAGTTAAAATGAGGTCATTGGGTGGGCCCTAACCCAATATGACTGGCGTTATCATAAGAAGAGGAAATTTGAACACAGACACACGCATAAAGGGAAGGCTATGCAAGGACCCAGGGAGAGAAGGTCATTTACAAGCCAAAAAAAAAAAAAAAATGGCTTCAGAAGAAACCAACGTTACTAGCACCTTGACCTTGGACTTTTATCCACTAGAACTGCAAGAAAATTAATTTCTGTTGTTTAAGCCACCCAGTCACAGCACTTTGTTAGGACATTCTGAACAAACTCATACAGTCCCTCTACCAAAATCACAGATACAGACCATGCTCCATCTCCTAGAAAACAGTTTTCACCCTAGGCCTGGGCCACTGTTCTATCCCCAGACCCCAGGCTTAGGGGAAGGAAGTAGGGCTCCTTGGTCTTGCTGCTCCGTCATGGCTGGTTTCCCTTTGCTACCCACCTTCCCTAAACCCTCTTCAATTACCTGACTTGTGCACCAGGAGTTACTTGCAAGAATTTCAACCTATCCACTTGTTTCCCCCACAGTCTGCCTGAGTTGTTCCTAAAATGTAATCCTGCATAGCTGAAACAAATCACAACCGTTCAGAGTCACTGGGTGAGATGAATCCTCTGCCATTGTACTTCTTAAAGAAAATCAAACAACATTTTCTGAAATGTCCTATGGTGACAAGAAGCTGTTGGAATATGCAAACCCAGCAGTGAGCCTTGCAAAAAATAAAGACACCAAATGTGTGCAACCAAGGTAATGCTGACATTGTACTGGTGAGTGAGAAAGTGACAGCCTGGAAAAATTCATGCCTTGGAGAGAACACTTTGCAAATGGACATTTAGAATAGTTTCCACCATTGTATACATTTGCTTCTGAAAATAATGCTTTCTCTATAAAATATATTCTGATATGTACACATTTTTAAAACTGGAAGTGGGATTTTTCTAAATTATTTTAAAATCTTTCAAATAAATAATTTCAGAAACCTTTGAGGATATCTTTCTTCCTATCTATCTAATCTATCATGTATCCATCTATAAAAATGTGCATCAACTACTTTCCTTGCCTTCTGACTTGCTCTGGGTTTGGCCAATGGGAAGCACTTTTGATTAAATTATAAGAGCAGTTGATTGATGCCAAGGAAGATTGACACTTATTAGTAAACTTTCAGCAGAACGTTTGCATTAGCTGGCGGATGTGGCTGAAAACATGAGTCAGGATGGAGTCATTACAGACAACAGTGCACTTCTCCCCTTATCTTTGTAGCATTGTTTTTAGCCATGATAATCACTAAGACCAAATATTAAAATAAACTGCCCTCAGAATTAAACTTCTGAATCCTATCACAAAATGGTAAAGCAAGCTTTTCAAATGAAGCATACTCAGTTCAGACACATGTAAATATAATATGAGCATATGACATTCATAGCATAGTAAAAGCAAAAAGATTGTGTGTGTGCACACCAGGGAGAAAATAAAGAACTTAATATTGTTTTACCTTTTAAAATGTTGTCTTTGTGTGTTTTTAATGAACAGAATGTATTAGTTCAATAGTATATGCATATTTATGAATAAATAACTAGTCTTGGGAGTATCTCCTTAAAATCTTTTACTGATTCTGGTGATCTCTCCAAAAAGCATGGAGACCACTGAGCATTAAAGCATAAGGGTCTGGAAAAGCAACAACAACAACAACAACAACAACAACAACAACAACATATATACCACTGTACCCAGAATCTTAGAACTTCAAATTCACAACCCTATTTTGTTCAAACTGACTTTAAAGAAAACAAAGAGAGAACACATGAAAGAATGTGTGACAGGACAGCCAGTGCCTACAGCCTTCCACGTGAGCAAGGACAGTATGCTCATTTGGTTGAAGCACTACCGCTCAGAAAGTTTTGGAAATATTTGGAATGTGGTGGGAGGCCCAGGGGACCACCCAGTAGTAAAAACTTAAATGAAAGGCTTCCAGAAACAACAGGCGAACGGAGGGTCAGCCCCTCCCCAGCTCCACCTCCTGGCCAGGGCTGGGTGGGAGGGCTTCAGTGTCCTGTCCAGCTCTGCCTGCGTCTTACACAGTGTCACAGACGGCATGGGCCTTGGAAATCAATGCTGTCACAGTGTGTAGTGTTTGGAGGTGACAGAAAACACTCTAGTCGCATCAGAGAGAATAGCCATTTCACTCGTCAAGAGGAAAATGCCCCTGGTAATCAGCTCAGCGTGTCTTCTCTCTAATGCCTTCCAGCAAAACACGAACTCAGCTCCAGGCAGAGTTCTGGATATTATGCATATTTATTGCCTGGTCTCTCAGGCAAAAGGTTATGAAAATATGTTGGTGGAGTGGAGCTATCACTGTGAAATTTTGAAATCAAAGCTGCTTCCAAGCTGCTTTCTGTTATTGTGTTTTAGGATTCCTCACTGGTTAAAATTAAAATCTGGTTACAAAACGAAGTGACCTGGAGAGACATTCCTTTCCTTGTCCACATTGCTACAAATCATCCTGCTGCTTCCCGCTTCTCTCCTTAAAACAGAGTGAATCCTAATCACCTTCTCAGACAAAAAGATGCACCAAAGCACTTTCAGCTCCCTATAGAAGCCTCTAGAGGAAATTATACAAATGCTTGGAAAATCCAGATTTCTTTGCAATTATTTAAATGGAGTTGTTGGGGGATTTTAACAGGACATCCTTTCTGCTATCCACATTCAGAATCGTATCTTTGTGAAATGCATATTGGTGATTTGTTGTTTTGTTCTTAATGTCCATTAAATGGTAGTCTGATTAGAGACTAATGGGGTTTGTAATCTGGGTAAGGTGAGCCTGTCTCTGGGTTTTATTAAGCTCCATTATTCAGTCTCCTGTTCAGCCTACAGGGGACCTTCTAAATCTCAAGAGCCTCCCGCCGAATGGATGCACAAACAGCTCTGCCAGGGCCACATTCAGCAGAGTCTGGTCTAACAGACATTGCTATTCAACAGGACTGTGACCTGCAAACTGGGTTTGCCTTCTTTTCACCCCTGCGAAGAACAGGACGGCCACATGATTCCAAATCATCTCTCCATGATGACCTTCCACAAGGACACCTGGGGCATCCAAACATCTTCCAACTGAAGGGCATTTGTCATGTCCTCCACGCTGGCACTCCACCCCTTTACTCCACATTTACACGCCAGGAAAAAACCAACTTTTCACTGTAAGGAATGAAGCACACACTTTCATCCATTTGGATTCTTGAGAAATGAAGGGGAGGCCTTGATACTGGGGTTTGCCTACCCTACTCTGCAATGCCAACAAATTATTGGGCCTCGTGGCAGACCTGTCTGTCATGTTTTGTGGCCGGGGCAATTCTCATCTAGCTGAAGAGTTAAAAGTGGAATTTTAATGATGAATTTCCTTGTGTTTAATGGGCTAAAGTCAAAAGTCCACTTTCTGCTTTAGATATGCATGAACAACTTCCCCTGAAGTTACTCATGTATATCTGAGTTTAGTTAAAACACTCCAACACTCAGGCACTATTAAATAACATTCCTCTTAAAAAAATATATTTTTAATGTGCATGTGGGAGGGTGAAACAGCATGTGTAAATTAACCAAAAATTCACTCAGTTTGAGGAAGTGTTTGTTTTTTAAAGGAACAAAGCCATTTGGACAGTCCTGCTCACTTCCATCTTGATACATATCAAGCATGGAGCCTCTTCAGGCTTATCTTGGGTCCTCATTTGCCTAAACCTTCCTGGTTTTTAGGAGCAGCTGTGGAAGAGGGCAGCACACAGGCCGGGACTCAAGGAGCAAGATCAAGGCCCAGCTCAGATAATAGTTGTATAGTCTTGGGTGGGTCACTTAATCTTTCCCAGTATTCATCTGTAAACTGTTGACTTTGCAAGGTTATTGTATGAATTGCATAGATAATGAGTATTAAATTTGTTTTTTGATTCAAAAGTATTTTACCTGTTTTATAAGAAAAAATATAAACAATTGGGAGCCCATTAATGATAGAGATAGTAGGGAGAAATTTATAGTTTAACAATGGTTGTGCAAGCATATGTTGGTATAATTCCTATGGAAAGCAATTGCAATGCATATTGCATTGAGTATTTATTTTTAAAGTTTATTTATTTATTTTGAGTGGAGGGGAGAGAAGGAGAGAGTGAAAGAGAATGTGAGCAGGGGAGGGGCAGAGAGAGAGAGGGAGAAAGAGAAAATCCCACCCAGGATTTTGAGCAGATGGCAGGGCTCAAACACACAAACTGCGAGATCATGACCTGAGCTGAAATCAAGAGTCCAAGGCTTAGCCACGGTCCTACCCAGGTGCCCCTGTATTGAGTATTTAAATGCAATTTTTAAATGAGTATTTAAAGCTGTCTTCTTTGATCCAGTAATTCCACATATGAGGGTTTGTTATAAGAAATACAAAATTAACAGTAATAATAATGGGGGCATTCTCTTTGTGTAAAGATTTTTTTACAGCATTTCCTATCATGTAAAACAAGTGGAAACAACCTAAATTTAACCTAATAAAGGAATGTTTAAGCAAACCATTACACCTTACATTAAATTCTTACAATGTTAGGTGAATAAAAACAATTCAAAGTATACATTCTGTATGATCACATCATTGTAGCAAAAAACATAAGCATTAAAAAGAACCAGAAGGAAAAAGAGCAAAGTTTTCAACAGTAATGGGTAGAAGAAAGACAGAAGGTGCTTTGGATAGAGAGACTATACATACTTTTGAACTCTCTGCATTCTGAATACCTTATACATAGATGACACTCAGAATATAGTAAATGAATCTTTTTAAGTGTTACACCTGAGCACTAGTTTAATTAATACTCTGCTCAACTCACTTTCCAATTAATCAAAGCGTTGCCTTAATTAGCCCTGTAAAATAGTTTTGAAATCTTTTTTTCCAGTGGTTTCTTCTTATTTTTCCATCCAGCTATCCATAAGATCATAGATATTCAGGAACTAGTCCATTTGGCATTTGGTCAAATAGCAAAAGCTTAGATTTAGCCATGGAGTATATAAGGCACAACATCAAAGGAATTTTCCAATGTTGCTCCCCACATACAGCCCAGCCCATGTCATTTGATCCTCAAGAATGCTGAGCAGAGCAGAAGAATGGGAGGAGATGAATGCCCATAGCAGGAAAGCCAAGTATACATTTTCACCAACAGGAGAATGGGTACAAGCCAAACAAGCAATAGAGGGCACACTTTAATTGTAGACAGCAGTTTTCAGAGAAAACTTGTCAGCATATTACAGTGAATTATACATAAGGAGGAGGACACAATAAATAAAACCTCATTAATTTACAGAAGTAGAACAAAGCATCCAAAATAGCCAGCTACGTGGACATTTGGTTCTCTAACCCACTACCTTCAGATGAAAGCCAACTTCAGTGGTATTCTTTGCGATAGATAATATTATGAAATACCATTTTGTATTTCTAGCATGTCCTGCAGGCCTCTCTGTCTATGATTTACTGTGAGCAGAGCACCATGTTCGGCACACAGTGGAGTAGGTCCATTTCGGAAATAGAAGATAGGCAGTGCTGGGGTAACCCACAGAGGAAATGAATTTTGCAGAGAAGGACTAATATCTCTGGCAGAAATTAAGTCAGTTCTTGAATTCAAAATCGAAGTGTTTCCTCACATATGAGTTTACTACGTGAGCAAAAGACCAAATGTGCACCTCAGATACAGGGAATTAAAAGCCCCTTAAATGCTCCATGGTATTAAAGAGGGTTAGAAATGAAAAGTGGCTTAAAAGTCTTCTAATAATCCACCACACACAAGACACACATTCTTTATAGACAAGGAGACAGTTCAGAGACATTAAGAATTTTTCTGAGATCAAACGCCTAGTAAATGGTAGAGTCAGGATTCAGACCCAGGTCTCCTTGCTCTTTATTGCTCTTGCTTCCATCATCCTCAAATACAATGTGGCTTGACAGCTGTCAGACCTCCCCCAGGACTGTTTGTCAGACGCTCAAGAAGCAATATAGCCCGATGGAAATTGCTTTGGAGTCAGACTGGAGTTTTAATCCTAACTCTGTCACTTACTAGTGTGTGACTTTGGACAAGTCAATGAATTTCTAAAGCAAGACCATACACCCACCCCACAGTGTGGTGATAAGAATTAAATGAGATAATGCATCTCAAGTGCTTGAGCTGCACACCACAGCAGCTAAATGGACATCTTTCATTACTGTGGTAGGACTTTCTTGAAGGCAGACCCAAAGCCCTACACTGTTGGCCTCAGCCTCAGAGGAAGAGTGTGATCCAAACACTTCATCCTCTTTCTCAAAAGCTGTTGTATGTCTCTTCTCAGCTGTGCCTGACTGGAACAAATCAAATCCAATCTGGACAGTTTACTGTTTGGCACCACTTTTAATACTAATCTCATCAGTTTTTATTTTCTTTTTCTAGTTAATCCAAACAAGCCATTTTTAGAGACTAGTGACTTTAAGCCAGAGCTGCCAATAAAATAGACTTAACTTCTGAAGAAATGTAAATATAAACAACACACGATACAGGAAAATTTGATAGGAGTTTGATCATTGGCTTGGATGCCAGCTCAATTCTAAACTTGCCCACTACTATTTTGGGGTATTAAAATCTATATGTGCTTCATGTCCCAGCCCTCCTGCCATCCATTAGGTTAGAATGTCCTTTAGGGAACGAACTTGATCCCCCTGCCTTACTTTTGGTCTCTCTCCAGAGCAGCTAATGCGCTGGCATAGTTCTGCCATTTGTCAGCCAGAAGTCTGGTTACACATTTGCTCGTCAATCTAAACCTAACCTATTCTCATACGAGCACTTGGGGTTTCATGTAAATCAACCAGACATTCTGTCATTCACCAGCAATATCTCTCCATAGTAGTCTACACCAATGTGCCTTCATGAAATATTTCACTATGTTTGTGGAAGAAATATTCAAATGAACGTGCTTTTTCAGGAATGGTGACACCAGTATGTTATAAATCTGTTCATTACCACAACAAGGATAAATGGTATTTCTGCCAAAGACTTGATAACGGGTGTAGTAATGCATCTCAGCACTTTCTGAAATTAAAGGTCTGCCCTGAGAGGTAAGTAGTATAATGCATGACTAACAAATACAAACCCAAACTCGGGAGCTGAGTTTTCCTTGTCAGTGTAATTGATCCTTTCTGACAGTCGCTGCCTTTGGAAGTTCATAATGTTACTTCTCTACTCTGGATATTAACATCCAGGTTAGGCTGACCCCGTGGTTTGTAAGTGGGAAGATACTCATTAATTTAGCATGCCTTATTGTGATTTTTCTTACATTTGAATTCACACACGCTATTAACAACTGATCTTCAAAAATCTGCTATGGTTGTAAGGACCGTATTTCATGAAATTATTAGTTCATCATTTGGGAAAATATTAAAAATTCAGTTGAATAGTCTCTTAAACCGCTTTTTAAGATACTTGTTTCTGATTATAGTGATTAATTGTCAGTTTGGTTTTTTTTTTTTTAAATAGGCAATTTGACTCTAGCCTTCACTAGGTCTTTTGGCATTTTCAAAGGGTCACAAAGGAACTAAAGAACTGGGAATTTAAACAAGAAGAATGCTTATCAGTTCTCGTTGACATGTGCATGACATTGGGTAACTTCAATGTTACTAGATTGTAAAATGATGTTTTAATGTAGACCTAATTCATGAAAACTATGGAAAAAAATGAAGAGGGGAAGGTTTCCCATTGAGGATATTTACAAAAAGCTCATTTTATTCCTCCAAGTGTGTGAAAATGCTTGGTATCATTACTATTCACTTCAAGCACTGGAAGTATGACTACCAGTGCTATATAAAAAAAATTCAATATCTGTGAAAGGTTATTCATCCAAAGAACGTGTCCTCTAAAATTAAAGACTCCCAGAGTTCTATCGTATTTGCTCTCAAAATGCCTTTAACCGAGAGGATACAGATTCTAGTCAGAGAGCAATGGTTTTCCTTTACTGTTTTGGATTCTGAACAGGCTCAGTAGATCATAATTAAGGTTTTTTTAGCACTGGGTTTCAGACATAAAGTCACTTGGTTATAATATAAAGATTAGTGTCTACCTAAGTAAAATTTTGTGCCTTAGGGAAATGCAGAAATGCCTTCCTTCTCAGTCTCCTCTTCATTCCCTTTCCTTCTGGGGTAGTCTTTTTTCCTCTATCTGACTTACTCCCTCTAGTGTTTTCTGGATGAAGTACATGACTGAAGCTCAATTTACACACAAACAAAAAACGTTATTGCCGTCTCTCAATGTTTTTCCCCGTTACCATACATTAAAGCAAACTTGCCACCAGATGTTTCGACATGAACGCTAAGTGATTGCAAGAATTTTTTTATCGAAGAGTCTCAAACTTAGATTCTTGTATTCCAACTTCAGCTCCCCAAAGTAAAGCATTGACTTTAGTCTGTTAGGCTTAGATTCCTTCTCTGCCTTTGAACCCTTACATTCAAATTCACTTTTACTGTGATATGCAGAAGGGTCAAAGATTCTCTAATAAACTAAGGCATTCAAGAAGGTGTTTCTTTGACATGTTTTCCAAGGAAAGAACTTATGTTTTGATTCTTCCAAAAAGGTTTCAAGATATTTTGCCTCAAGAGAAAATGATTAATTTTTTTAAATAGACTTACGGAAACACTGGCATATTTTCTGTGGAGCCCTCCGTCAAACCAGGAAGAGTAGCTTCTTGGGAAATGTATTGCTAAAGGGCACTTTTTCTTTAACAGAGAAGAAAATATACTTCCAAAGCTGTCAGCTGCCATTGTTGCTGCTTTGGAAGCCAGCCACAGCTGACTGTGAGAGCTAACTATAGGCCAAGGTCATCTGGGGATCTCCCCAGTCTGCCTACAAAGATGGCACCCATACATCGCTGGAGTGCATGGGCTTGCCAGTCCAGCCCGTCCAGCCCAAAGAGCTATTCTGAGTTGGAATTCCCACAAGAAAGCCCTTGACTGCCCTTCATGCTGCTGGCACTTTCATACTTAACCATTCTGAACCATAATCTGCTTTATACACTGGTCTCTTTCCTCCTTTACAACATCCTACCTGTTTTCAGACCCCCATGGGGGTTCAAAGGTATGTCAAAATATAATATTAAAACTGACCTTTACTGATCTTTGTTTAACAACACAAAGCTTACCAGGGCTACAACAAATTACTTCAACCAAAGGCCTGAGCAGGAAATTCTCAGGCGGATTTAGCTTCCTTCTTCACTACCATCATCCAGCAGCCTCTAATTCCTTCCAGTTCTTGTCCATTCAGATCCCTATAGATCTCTCCTCTTCCGTATTCACTGCCGTTACATTCATCCACTTTTGCCTAGATTGAAGTAATAACTTCACAGCCAATCTCCTGCCTCCAATTCACCAACATTCCACCATCGGTTATATGTCAAAATGACAAATCAGAATGCATAACTCTTCTGTTTAAAACCCTTCGTGGGTTCCTCATCATCTACAAGATAAATTTCAAACTCTCTAGACTGGCATTCTGCCTACTTTTCCAGGATCATCTCATCATTCCCTTCAGACCATCTTTCTATCTCTTCCTTTATCATATCAATATACCTGCTCCCTCAAACCTGCCTTGCTCACCCATGTCTCCAGACCTGTCTATCGATTTTATCTACCTAGTGATCTTTTACATTTCTTCGGTCAAGATTCAGTTTGAGCATTATCATTTTGATGGGGCTTTCCCTAACACTCTTCCAGAACTCCCCACGGGGCTCGTACACATACACATGTGTAGCTAGTCCTTCCATCTATGAAGCTCCATAGGCGATTGTTGACTATTAGTTCTTCTATCACTACGCTGTGCTCGTAGGCAGGCATACACACAGATTTTAGACTCTCCCACTAGGCTGTGAGGTTCTTAATGTAAAAATCTTATGTTACTGATTTTTGTGTTCCTAGCCAGTCACATCCAAGAAAGTGTATTTTAATTCAATCCTTTTTTTTTTTTAACCTATGTCCTTTGCTAAACAGAACATCGTTTACCAGGTTCTAAGCTGGGTTATGTTTTAAGGATCCATGTCCACCCTTCAGAAAAGCTGATGCTTGTGCCAAAAGATGAACTAGAAAAATAATGGGGACCAGAGAATTAGGTCAAAGGAAAAGACTTGGAAGCAAGGATGTGCTGGGGCTGGGAGGGGTTGCCCAATGAGCACAGTCCAATTCTGGAAGACTTTGGACCCAAAGGAGCTGTTAAAAACCCACCAGGGCTTTTGAAACGGGCTCCGGGGTGGCTCAGTTGGTTAAGCATCCCACTTCAGCTCAGGTCATGATATCTCGGCCCATGGGTTTGAGCCCTGTGTTGTTAGGGCTCTGTGCTGACAGCTCAGAGCCTGGAGCCTGCTTTGAATTCTGTTTCTCCCTCTCTCTCTGCCCCTCCCCCACTTGTGCTCTATCTTATTCACAAAAACAGATAAACATAAAAAAACTGAAACAGACACCATGCATGGTTCGTATATAGTGTGTGCCTTGAGGCTATCTCTTCTCTTACTTACGTTCCTATATCCTCTGCTCATCCATTCAAATTCTCAGCTCATATCTAGGCTTAACCTGGTAACCTAGACTTCAAGATCAATTACCAGCATGGTTCTTACCTTTTCCTTTCTAGGTAAGTCATGGAGTTTTCTCCACAACAAATACTTCTTTAAGAGACTGCCAGGGTCACATTTGGAAGTCACCGTTCATGACCCACAATCTTCTTTGTGCCTCCTTGTCACACCAAGTGTCAATATTGATTAAGTTCTGCTCAAAGCTCAAGCAGATGCTGATCCTCACTGGATGTGAAAAATTGACTCCTAGAAAAGTATGTTGGAAGCTGTTCTCATATCAGGCTAGCCTCCATATCTAAACTTCTTTTACTCTTCATCTATACAACTCTCCATTTTATTATTATCTCATTAAGTAAAAGTTACTGTGCCTTTATGTGCCAGACCTGAGATACAGGCAGTAAACAAGACAAACACAGTCCTCCTCAACAGCTTGCAGTCTGGCTACCCCTCCACTGACCCTTGAATATGACTTATATATGAAAAATCTGTCTGTGTGCACAGAAGAAGCTCACACCTGCTGTTCCTCTGGGCCTGTCTGAATTCTTATAATTCATCAAAGTTCTATTCAAGTCTTCCCACCAAAGTCTGGTGTTGTCTCTCATCGCAGGATGTATTAGGAACTGGATGAAGTACCATATCTAAGGATGCTGTGTAGAGAACCAATGCTAATCTTAAAGAGGCTTCTAGTGGTATCTCCAAGGGCTCTGTCATACCTATAACTTGTATCAATTGGAGGTTTTGATATACATAGAAAAGGCATGCTTCCTCTTTGTGTGCACAGCATGGGTGGGTAAGAAAGATATCCAACCTCAGAATCAAGATGTATTCATTATCTCTTGCTACACAGCAAGTCACACCAAAATCAAGTGGCTTAAAACAACAAGGATTTATCATCTTATAGTTTCTTTAGTTCACAAATCCAGATGTGGCTTAGGTGGGTGTTTCTGGCCCAGCAGTTCTCCTGTAATTTCAGTCAGAATGTGAGTCAGGGTTGCAGTTATCTGAAGGCTTGACTGAGGTGGAGGGTCTTCTTTGAATCTGGCTCACTCACATGGCTGTGGTCATGGGACTTCAGTTCCTCACCAAGTAAGCCTGTCTATAGGCTGCATGAGCATCCTCAGAACATGGTGTGAAATTCCCCCAGAAAGAGCAAGCTGAGAGAAGAAGAAAGTCACAGTGCTTTTTAGGGCCTAGTCTTTAAAGTCACACACCATCACTTCCACTTTATTCTATTCATTAGAAACAAGTCATTAGGTCCATGTGTACAGAAGGAGGGGAATTAGGCTTCATACCTTGAAGGAAGGAGTATTCAAAAATTTTGTGAATATATTTTAAAACCACAGAAGCTGCTAAATATTGAAGATTGGAGCTGTGGTCTCAGTCTAATTCTAGGACGAGAAAGACATCATTTTACAGCAGTCTGAACAAAAATTCTTAGGAGTTTTAGTCAAAAGAGTTCATTATGGGTCTGCTGTAATTAGTGTGATCTTCAGCCACCTGAAAAGCCAGGTGCCATCTGGGGTGAGGAAGTGAGTCACATCTATTTTACTGTGTTGGGGTCAGACTATAGCAGAAAGCCATGCTGATTTGGGGCACCACATGGGGAACACACACTGGGGCCCATGTGGAGCGCAGCAAATAGGGTGGTCAAGAAACTTGGAATCATGTCTTATAAAAGGTTGTTGAAGGAATAAGAGAAGTTTAGACCAGAGAAGCCGTAGGTATGCTGTGGTCATTATCTTCAAGAATGTGAAGGACTTTCACATACAGAGATAGACTTGTGCTGCAGCCAGGACCAATGGGTTGATATCCTAGAAGAACACTTTGGATCAATGTAAAGAAGACCTTTCTAAGAGTCAAAACTGACCTAAGATGAAAGCGGCTACCTTCAAGGGTCACTCTTGTTATCAGAGGCATTAGAATAGTCAGAGGCATGACTTGGCATGTAGGAGGAGGGAACTGGTATGGTATCGTTGCATGGAGATCCTGTGATCTCACAAGTACTTTCCTCATGTAGCTGTGTAGTTATTATTACCTCAGCATGGAGTAAATTGATAGCAGTGGGCAGAATCTGTTCTTCAATTGGATTAGAGAGCAAGGCGTGTTTTCTTTTTTTAAAATAAGGATCATTTGTTAGTTCACATTTCTGGAGGTTGGAAATTTTGGCGGGGTTCAGCTGGTTGGTTCTTCTTCAAGAAAAACCAGATGGTTGGTCTAGGATGAGCCTCTCATATGACTGGTGGTTAACAGATAGTCTTCTGGGACTTTGAGTCTATTTTTACAGTGTTTTCATGGATCCAGTGCAGTAGGAGCTGGTAAGCCTCAATGTGCCAGTGCTTTTCAGGTCTCTACCTGTATTATATTTGCTAATATTTCAATGGTCAAAAGAAGTGATGTAGTCAAACCCAGAGTCAATCAGACTTCTTGATGGGAGGAGTGGCGAAATGGCCAGCACACAAGAAAGGTATGAATAGCCATTTTGCAATCTATTGCAGAGACTTTTTCCAAATTACTTGAACGAAGCCTAGATGTCACTTTGGAGATCCCTTTGCTTTCCTTGAGAATCAAAACTCATGCATTGGTGCATGACTCTGCATAATTCACACCACAAGGAGAGTGTTCTCTCTGTCACGATGAGCCCAAAGACGACATGGAGTTAACCACTGCCCCACAGCCATGTACAAAGAGCCCAGACCAACCCTATGAGTGGACAAAAAGGGGCAAACTTCAGCCTTCAGGAAGAGCCTCCTATCCATTTGGGGGAAACAGAAGGCCAAGACAAACTTAAAGAAATCTAAGGGATGGAAAATGGCAACATACTCCATGATCTGTTGAGGGAAGAATGGGATTTTCAAAGAATTTGAAGGTGTATTCTGGGTCCCATCTTTACTCAGCAGTAAGGCAGCCTGGGACTTAGTAAGAAGATAACCCTCCAAGCTCTGTAACTAGACACAGCCCCACCACTTCGTGGAACATTTCCAATTGTCTCTTAACACTGAACTCTGAACTCTGCTGTTGGTTGCCATTTGAATTGGCACTTACCCTATTGTCTTATAGGAGAGTTGAAGAAGATACCTTTGTCTCTTTAAAAAAAAAAATCTAAAAACTAAAGATGGATGAATAGGGCTATAATTTTGTGGAGAAAAAAAATATTCCTGTTTATTAAATATACAAGGAAAATGTATCTGTGTCAAAAAAATACCTTAAGATGCTATTATGAAAAGCTTCATTCACTCATTCATTCATGTTGTTCCCTGGTCCCTGTAGTCATTTGACTTTTCCACTCTTAATGAATAAATGTTCACTGTAATTTCCAAGCTAAGTCTTTAATAATTTGTAAGGTTTTATTTCTTGCTGCACCCTTTGCTTTGTGTAAAATGAGACAACAGGAGTTGTCAACAAATATTTGACTGACTCATTGATAGCTTGGAGTCAAGTTTCTGGGAGGAAACAAAGATTAGGGAAAAGGACCCCCTCTCTCATTTAGATAAATATTTTGTCAAACCCAAATGGCCGATTCACATCTAATCATTGTACTTTAAGCAGGGACATCTGGAGCTTACTGCTTGAATCCTGCCCTACCTTTATTCCTTCTATAAAGGCAGGAAACAGAAGGGCTCTGCACACAGCGGTCACAGACACTCATCAAAGACAAGCCACTGACATGGAGCGTCACAAGAAAAGGCTTGCTGGCCCAGTGTTGACGTTTGGGAGCCACATGCAGGCACACACTAAAGAGCATGGTCAGCAGCCTCCTCCCTTCATCCTTTGCCGGTGGAAGCTGAGGAACAAGGCTCCCTCAGTTTCCTAACAAATGACCTATGTCAGTGAGGTAAGAAAGGGAGGGCTGTGACGCAGTCTGTTGGTCCTTGTGAGCCAAGTTGAAGTGATGTTAGTATTTCATGCCAGTCGTTCTAACAGAAACTCGCCCTGGCTTTTTTCCATTCCTTTTAACAAGATTGCAGTTGTAAATCAGCAAAAGTGTCCTGGAGGCTGCTTCAGGTTGGTTGTCAGGAACAGTGTAGGAGGAAGAATCTTCAGAATAATTTAGAATATGAGTCTAAGAGGGAAGGTCAGTTTTGCTATTTAGAACCAGCTCACTGTGCCAGACTTGGCTTTGAAGAGATGCTGTAAATGTCAGGCTTGGAATTAGAATTTAAATATCTAAAAAACACAGTAGTTCTGAGTTCTCAGCTCTGACCTCTGAACATCCTCTAAATTGGGAGGCCACATTAATAATAATCCATTTCAGATTGGTAAAATCTCTTTTTACTCATAAGAAGTTTCATTTGTAGTTCCAAGAAGAAAATGGGGTGCATGTTGTTCTGACCTGAAGGGCATTATGGATTTTCAGGGAGAGCTTAGGTCCTGGTCCTACCTCTTTTCTTTTTCTTACTCTCTTTTTCTTTCTTCCTTCCTCCCTCTCTCTCTTTCCCTTCTTCTTTTCTTCCTTCCTTCCCTCCCTCCTTCCTTCCTTCCTTCCTTCCTTCCTTCCTTCCTTCATTTCTCTCCCTATTTCCAACAGCTTGCAATCCCTGGCAATTACTTTTCTACCCTCTCTTTCTAGGAGTTTGACTTCTGTTGTTTTTAAAGATTCCACATATGAATAATAACCATTCTGTACTTGCCTTTCTTTGTCTGATTTATCTCACTTAGCATAATGTCCTCAAGGTCCATTTGAGGATTTTGTGGCCAGTGAAAGGATTTTCCTCTTCCTCATGGATGGATAATATTCTGTTGTGTGTGTACATATGTCTCACATCTTCTTTATTCATTCATCTTTTGAGAGACAGGTTGTTTCCACATCTCAGCTATCATGAATAGTGCTGCAAGGAACATGAGAGTGCAGATGTCTTCTTGATGTTCCATTTTCATTTCCGTTGGGTAAATATCCAGGAATGGGATTATGGCAGTACTATTTTTAAATATTTTTACTCCTACCTCTTAATAATAGTGATCTTGGCAAATGCACTGACCTTTCTGGGCCTTTCCTTCTTTATCTCTAAAATTAAAAGAGAGTTATTCAGAGGATACATGAGGAAGAATTTTGTAAAGTATTAAGAAGGCCCAATTAGACACCATGGTAGAGGATGATGAATGGCCAGAGTCACTCATCCAGCAGTGCAGAATCAGGGCTACAACCTGTGCTTCATGACTCAACACCTAGCCCAGCACCTGGTGGCTTGAGAACTGAATGTACACATATTTTCCTCTGACATCAGCCTCTCTGAACTAAGGAGTGAATCGATAGGCATAAATTAAGTAGATCATGGAAGGTTGGATCTCTCCACTTCCCACTGCCCCGAACAGTGTGCCCTGCAACTCCTCCAGATTTACCTAATCCCCAGTAAGTCCCAGACACAAGCAGGACTCAGCAGATATTCTTTAATGGAAAGAATCTAAGAGCAGGAATCTAGTATGGCCCTGGGGTTGGGAAGCATGAGGAGGAAGGGCGCAAGGGGATTTGGAAGCAATCCACAGATAGGGCAACAATCCTCAGATGTAAAATTCACTGTCACTCCCTGCCTAAAGTTCTCTGCTCTGACTCCTACTCCATGGCTTCAGCAGATATGCCTCTTCTTTGGGTGCCTATGAGTGCCTCCTCCTCCATAAGGTCACTGCGAAATTACACCATGAACATATTTCACCCTGCCAAAACTTCTGCATCATATCTCTAAAGTCTATGGACTTAAAGAGGAAGAACATAGACCTTGGGAACAAAAGCCAACCCCCTTTTAGAAAAGCATCATTCTTGGCCAGTCCTGTACTAGTGTTTTCTATCAGAAGCCACTGGGAAAGAAAGAAAAAGCTCAAGTAATATTTAACTTTGATCACACTGTTATACTTGAATTATTAATATTTGGCAACCAGAAAAAACAACAGCACTTCATCTAGACACTTAGGAAGGAAAAGTAAGCCTTTGTAAGATGTTTGAGCAACTGCTTTGGATGGGCACATGCATGCTTCACACATACCAGCAAACATTGTGAAGTGTGATGACTAATTCATTCATGGTGCAAATATTTATTGAACTGGCACAGTTCTAGGTGCTAGCAATACATCAATGAACAAAACAGACAACAATCCCTGATCTTGGGGAGCTTGTATTCTAGGGGGAGGTGGAGGAGGCAAATATTCAACAAAAAATATAATAAATAAGGAAATTACATGGCATATTAGGAGGTAGGAGAGAAAAATATAGCAGGGTAAGAAGAATAGGAAGTGCTGGGGGTGAGAGGGTCCATTTTACATGAGGTGGTCAATGTTGGCCTCATTAACTGGTTAGAGTTTAAAAAAGTCTTAAAGGAAGGGATGGGAGCCAAGAAGGTATGGAAAGTGTGCTATAGACAGACAGAACAGCCAGTGCAAAGATCGTGAGGTAGGAGCATGAGTGGAATGTTGGTAGAACAGCAAGGAAGCTAGTATGCCCACAACGGAGTGAGTAAGAAGGAAAGTAGAAGAAATGAGGTCATAGAGGAAACAGTGACCAGGTATGTAAGACCCTGTAGGGTGATGTATAAGTTTTGTTTTCCTTTAGGGAAATGGGTCCCTTGGAGCCTTTGGAGGAGAGTGACCTGGGGTTTAATAGGATCTCATTCTGTATGTTTTCCTTATATTCTTAGGCAAGGTCACATAGATAGACCCTTTGTACTGAAAATAACCACCTCCACTACTTTTCCTCAAAGATCTTCAGAGTTAGCAGGTTTCCAGGCTAACACATTTGTATCCCCCCCCTGAACTGAACTCATCTGAGGCTGCTTCATGACTCCCTGTCCCTCTGGAAGCAAAATCCCACCATCTTCCAGCCCAGACTCACATAGAGATGGACAGAGAGAAAGGGAAGAATCCCTCTCTCCCTGTTTGCAGCTTTCCAGTAATTTAGACTCCACCTAGCGAGATCCATTAGAGCTAATTAACGACCCTCCTTTCAGTAGGTGTCTCTTCGCTATGATTAATTCTCGGTCAGAGACAGAAAGCTTCTTCCATTATGGTTTTTTTTTTAAATTATTATTATTCAGGCTTCTAGTACTGGCATGAACTGCGGGTGAATTTCTGAAGTCATGTTACTTAGCTGTCACAACTAGTAATAGAAAAATTCAATTTATAAAGAATTAGGAGAGGCAGGAGAGGCATGCTCTTCGGTTTAGAACAAAGGAGATCAATCCTGACACAATGGCAGCATGACATCCGTGGACTTTGAAGATTCCAGCCTCCCTCTTCATTAATTAGAGAGAATCAAGAGTTCTGGTGGTTAATTATTTGCAGAAATTGTGCTCTGCAAAAGCAGATGCCAGCTCCCTCCAGCCGCCTTCAGCAGCAGCTCCGCATGATAATTAAACTGCGAGTCAGTCCCAAGCTCCGTCTGGGTTGGCAAATACACACTTGGATGCCCACCGCCATCCGCCAGTCCTCAGGCTTAGGCAGGCCCTGGGGCTTCCTCATAGGGCCCCCGGAGGCTGGCACTGTTCTGAATGGATTGCCCTGGATAGGTAGTGTCTTAAAAATCCACATCAGGCAATGTAAGATCAAAGTGCCCTAGAATCAGCTCTTAAGAAGCATGTGTTTAGTGAGGTCTAGGGTATCCCCCCTGAGAGTCAGGTGGTTTACTCTAGTGTTGCCACTGCTGCTGCTGCTTGTGTTGTGCTAGGGTGAAAAAAATCAGTGCTATTAAAAAAACAACAACAAAAAAAAACCCCTTTAGCTTTTAATGTTTTAATCACACAAGTCATATATATCCTTTACATCCAACTCAAGCAATGTGGAAGTGTACAAAGTACAAAAATAAGGGCCCCTCTGTGCCCTCTTCCACCCCACCCTCCAGAGAAAACCAAGTAAGGGTTGAAGTTTTCCTTCCAGACTCTTCCTATACTTTAGGTTCCATCTTTGAATACTTTTCTTACCCACTAGATACTGACATCTTAACATGACATTGTAGCATCTCTGCTACTTTTTCTGTACCCATGAGATCCACTTCTGTTCCTGTTCCTGTGCTTCCACAAGACTCAGTGGCAGATTGGACACAGGGCCACTTCAATTTGGGAGTCTTGCCATTGGATTTGACCACATGGACTGACCTAAGAATGCACTGGCACTTAACTGTATGATCTTAGTATTTCCATGCAGGGGACAGGAGGTAAATCAGACACTTGGTGTTAGCAATGCGTTTGCCACTAAATATATTGAGCTCTGTCTTTAATTTGACAACAGATATTGTTGGGAAAAAAGAACATGCACATTATAAAAGTCATCAGCACTGGTGAAATAAACAGTTGCTTTTCATCTGCTCATACACCAAGGAGAGGAAAATGGGATACAATGCTGCTCTTCAAGAAATAACAATGTTGCTGCTGTTAGCTCAGGCACTCATTCGCCATAGGTCCTCCCAGACATCAATTTCTTGGGGAATTTATTTTGATGACTTCAAGATCTGAAGCTGAGAAGGGCTGGGGGTGTGTGATTGGCATTCAGCAAAAGCCTTGGCCGGCAAAAGAAGGGTGGCTGTGGGGCAGGCCTCTCCCCAGATTCCCAGATTGCCTTGGGTGTTTTGACATTTGCTAGCATTAAGACCCCATGGCCATTTCACAGCCCATTTATTTAAGGTATTTGAAACTCTCCCTGTGGGGCTGCTAAAGTTTTAATATTAGCTTGGCAGACATGAGACCCTCTCTTGGGTTACCAGTCACCCTGACCACTTACAGGTTACCAATTCTAAATAGCAGTAAGTACGTTTTAGCTACATCTTGATTATAGCATTTATTACACTTGTTTGTAATTATCTGCCTACTGGACTCTCTCTCCTACTGGCAAGTTTTCTCCTTGAGGGCACTGACTGAGTTTTAAGCATCTTGGTGCTGCCAGCACCTAGCTGGAACTGGGGTATGGTTTTTAACTCTGTCTTACTGGGGTTTTATTAATTAGTTTTTGTTTGGTGACAGGTCTTCTGTGGTGATAGTAAATGTTTCTAGGAACATAACTGGACACAAGAGATGATGGTTAGTTTTTTGTGTCACTTGGTTAGCCTATGGCACCCAGTTATTTAATCAAACATTCATCTAGGTGTTGCTGTGAGGTATTTTGTAGATGTGATTATCATCTACAATCAGTTGACTTTAAATAAAGGAGGTTACTCTTAATAATGTAGGTGGGTGCCTGGGTGGCTCAGTGGGTTAAGCATCTGACTTAGGCTCAGGTCATGATATTGCAGTTTGTAAGTTCAAGCCCCGCGTTGGGCTCTGTGCTGACAGTTCAGAGCCTAGAGCCTGCTTCAATTCTGTGCCTCCATCTCTCTCTGCCCCTCCCTTGCTCATGCTCTGTCTCTCTCTCTCAAAGAGAAATAAATGTTAAAAAATTAAAAAAATAATAATATGAGTGGGCCTCATCCAGTCAGTTAAAGGGCTTAAGAGCAACATCTGAGGTTTCCTGCAGTATAGACTGCAGTACTGGGGCACCTGGCTGACTCAGCTATTTACACATCCGACTCTTGATTTCTGCTCAAGTCGTGACCTCACAGTCATGAGACTGAGCCTGGCGTCAGGCTCCACGCTGGGCATGGAGTCTGCTTAAGGTTCTTTCTCCCTCTCTATCTCTCCTTCCCCGACTCATATGTGCACACACACGTGCTCTTTCTCTCTCTCTTTCTCTAAAGAAGAAGAACAAGAAGAAGAAGAGGAAGAAGAAGAAGAGGAGAAAGAGGAAGAGGCAGGGGCAGAGGAAGAAGAAAAAGAAGAGGAGGAGGAGGAGGCAGGGGAAGAGGAAGAGGAAGGAGAAGGAGAAGGAAAAGAAGGAGAAGCAGCAGCAGCAGAAGATGGATAAGAAGACAAATACGAAGACTGCAGTATCAGCTCCTGCCTCTTGAGTTTCCAGGCTGTGGGCCTGCTCTATGGATTTTGGATTTGCCAGCCCCCCACAACTGCATAAGCCAATTCCTTAAAATATATATCTGTATAAAATATCTCTTACTGGTTCCAGTTCTCTGGAGAACCCTGACGGATACACATCATATACATGAATCCATGTAAAACACACCACTCATTCATTCATTTATTCATTTGTTCATTTATTTAGTTCGCCCAACAAATATTTTTTTGAGTGCCTACTAAGTGCCAGGCCTTGTGCTAAGTGCTAGGAATAATGGTAGAAAGAGACAGTCCCGGATCTCAAAGAAAGCCTTTGACTTAAGGCAAATGGAGGGTAGTGCTGGAGCTTTCCTAAAGAAACAAACCCAGCCTAGAATGTGCAGGAACTAGACTCAGACAGTGAGTCACCTGCAGCTGCCTTGGCCTGGGGCAAGGACAGCCAGGACTGGCACAGAGCCAAGAAGGAATAAAACATTTTTGCCCAGGCGTCTGGGGCATTCAGGCTTCACTGGGCATTCAGGCTTCACAGTACAGAGAAAAGGAAAAAGGAAGGGGGAGGGGGAGGGGGAGAGAGAGAGAGGGGGAGAGAGAGAAAGAGAGAGCGAGAGCACGTGAGTGGGAGAGAGGAAAGAAGGAAAAGACAAAAGCCTGGGGAAGAGAGAGATGTTGATCATTTTTCTGGATATAGGCAACCTTAAGGCTGAAAAACCTTTCTGCACCGCCCCCGCCCCCGAAGATACCGATTCTCAAGAATTCCCCTCCCTGATGTCGTGGGGTGATCTCACCATGACCTCACTTCCTTTCCAGGAGTCCCAGGGATTTCTCCTCAGCCCAGCTTCAGGGAAAGGCTGGCTTTGGGTTGTTACTGCACGTGAAACACGTTGGCCCAGGAGCACGGCTGCTGGGAATCAGCAGGAAGAACCTTCACTCTTTGCAAACTTAAAAGTGGCACCTTTTAAATTAGTTCTTAAAGGAATATGCTATCCTGGTGTGTGCAAGTCTCTGTTGAAAAGATACAAGAGAAAGCAGTGTGAAAATGGAAGAAACCAGAAGATTCGAATAGAAGGCAGTCGGAAGTTTGTTAGCCTCCATGTAAGCCAGATCCCTCCCTAACCAGGCATAGCCCCTTCCTGTGGCAAGGCTCTCTCCCGGACCAAGGACATGACCACGCCTTTCCTCCTCACTGGAGGAGGAAGTAGCAGGCAGAGAAGGCAAGACTTAAAACACTGTGAGCCCCTCAGGGTACAAGGCAATATGGGGTGAGCCCGCAGAGAAGTCTTTTTTGAATAAGAAAAAATGTCACCTTCCTTAGGACTTTTGACTGCCATCTGCCCTAAGTTGCTCTTAATCAGTATACGAATCCATACTGAATAGGATTTAAAGATTGCCCCCAGGTATTTAAAGATTGCACAGCTCTTGTGGTAGATCTGGAACCGTCTCCAGCACCATGCCACGTTGGTTGGTTTCCTTTACTTCAGGAAGCTGCTTTTGCGGGCTTGGCCAATTTAGCTGAAATGCATCCACAGCTTCAGATCTCTTCCTAAATGAGACTGAATCCGCCATGGTTTTCCCTGAGGGGCTCCCTGGGGAGTCGTGGAGCTCCAGCGGTAAGAACATCAGAGCTACCCACCCAGTAACATGTGGTAGAAATTTCCAGGTTCCCACAATCATCTTACTCTTGCCTGCAAGTGTTTCCTCTATCTTCCTGGTCAGTTATTCACCTAAGAGTCTCAATAAACGTAACATTTCTTTGGCTGAAAAATATCAACTAATTTGGATGAAGTTTCATCAGCCAAGAGTGAAGCCCAAGAGCAGTGCTGGGCAGCTCAGGTGTCCCTGTTCTACTCACTCTTCAGGGGCTCACCTGAGGGCTGAAAATGCCCAGGTGAGTCATGCTTCTGTCCAATTATTTTTTGCACTGGCCACTTGGGTTCCACTGTCTTCCAGCAGCCTTGGTGCTAAGGACACAGACCCAGAGATACTTTCCTCTCAGACTTGGCTTGATTAATCTGGACTCTGACATCATTATCCTTTGGAGAGAAAAAAATGGTGCTCCCTTCATTCTTGTCCTACACTCCATTATGATGCCTATTTGTGTAATTTGGGGTGCAGGATGCTTAGTGCAGCTTTGAGAAAAGACTGGAGTCAGTGTTCAGTGGGCCCCCTTCCCAGCGTGCAGACGTAGCAGCAATTAAACCCTCCTCTCTTTCTCGCTGAGTCTTTAATTATCCACAGTTCTCACTTGTGTTGGCCGACAGACCCTTTTATTCTTTTATTTCTGGCCTGACAGGCTTGTTAGTGAAAGGGAAGCAAAACTACCTGGATGTATGTGTTTTCTTGGCAAATGTTGCTGCCTTTTCTCCAAATATCCAAGGCTGTTTCCTCAGCTTACAACCAATTTTCAGGAGAGACCTTCTTCAGCTTGTCCCCAGGCTTCTGGAAGGAATTATTGTAAACGAGTTGCCATAAGGAAGAACTAACAAGTGGTTAGGAGAGTGCATTAGGTCCTGGTACCATTTTTGAACACCATTAGGAATGGAAAGGCAGTGGGAAGTAAATGGCTCAGTAACTGGGTAATTGGAGATGTTGAACATAATTTCTGCTTCATAAGGTTACTAAGAACTTTAAATGAGATGAGGGTAAAGTGCTTGATGCATAGTAGGTACAAAATGCATCCTCCTTTCCTGTTCTTGAAAATTGTTCATATAAATCCACATTAAAGAGAGGCCATGTGGCATGCCTCACTAGAGTGGGGAGACTTAAAGCAGGGCTCCTGGCCACAGACCCCTGAGCTTGAAGCCTTCGTCTGCCAATTAATAGCTGTGTGACTTAGTAGGTCTCTTAACCTCTCTGTATCTTATCTCCTACCTGTAAAATGGGACTGATGGTAACAGTGCTTTCCTCATAGGGGTTTTTGTGAGGATTATTCTAGAAAAGCACCAGGTATGCAAGGACCATAGACATATGCTGACTCTTATTATACTGTGTTATTATGCTACTGATTATTATTCCTTTTCTGCATGTGCATGAGTTGCAACACCATCTGCTGTTTATTCCTTAATTTATCTCACAAATACTCTTGCACACTTACGTCATCCAGGATAACATCATACAATTATGTGCTGCAGAATTATAATTTTTCAGGGCATTAATAGGTGCTTTGTGGAAAAAAATAGTCCAGTAATTAAAGAAATATGTGATTCTTTGGGTTAATGCTGCTACATAGGTATTTTTACTGCAAGACTTCACAGAATATTTAACATGTTGAACATGCTCCCCTCCAGTCCCTCCCAAAACTGGTGTCACCAAGACCCACTTTGGGACATGCTGGTCTAGAATTACATAAAAATAATTTGAATACAAGTCAATGAGCCTCTCCAGCTATAAGCATTGAAGGCAGGGATGTAGGGAATGTGCTGGGGGGGATAGTGGAAAATAGAAGCACCAGGAAAAAGTCAGGCTGGGAAGAACTTGGCAGAATCTGTGCAGGAAAGGCAAAAGTTACATTGCTGCGAGTTAGCAGCATCCAAAGACAAAGCAGAGTGCAACTCAATCCACATAAAAATAAAAGTAAGGAGGACAAGAAGGCTGTGTTAGCTACCACTCAGTGCTTTCTCCTAACTCTGGAGTCAGGTTTTAATTGAGCACATCTACACACGGTCCTGGACACGGAATGCTCTGCATGGTCAGGAGTGCCAGCATGCTCACAGATGGAGGCAGGCCAGCAGGGAGAGCGATTCCATGGGAAGAACACAGAGAATGAAGAGGTCTAGCGACCAGGGAGGGAAACATGTTCCAGACAGGGTTCTGGGGAAAGGCCTCAAAAGGGTATATTTGGAACTGAGTCTTGAAAACTGCATATAATGTCCGGTGAAGATGACAGGAAGGACATTTCAGGCATAAGGGAGCCCCGTGAACAAAAATGAAACAATACTGGCTGGGGACAGGTCAACAGTAAGTTTGGTCGGGGTGGAGTGTGGACAGGGCAGGGAGAGCCATAAGTTCAGGCTGGAGTGTATTGGCCAAAGGACTGTGAAGAGCCTTGAAGGTCATGCCTACATACTTCATGCATTCATTCCAACAAATATTTAGTGAGCATCTACTATGGGCCAGGCACTATACTAAAATCTCAGGAATAGGACAGTGACAAAATGAAGCTCCAGTTCTTTTTTTTTAATGTTTCTCATTTTTGAGAGAGAGAGAAAAAATGCAGGGAGGGCTGAAAGAGAGGGGGAGACAGAGGATCAAAAGTGGACTCAATGCTGACAGCAGAGAGCCTGATGCGGGGCTCCAACTCATGAACCATGAGAGATCATGACCTGAGCCAAAGATGGATGCTTAACCAACTTAGCCACCCAGGCACTCCCAAAGCTCCTATGGTCATATCCCTTATAGTTCTGGTAAAGACAGAAACAGTGAACAAACAAACGTAATACATCAGGTAGCAATAGATGGTATAAAGCCAAATAAAGCAGGGTTGGAAAATAGAGAGTAAATGGGGTGCTATTTTAGATGAGGTGGCCGGGGGTGACTGAGAGAAGATGACACTTGACTGAGTTCCTGAATGAAATGAGGAGTCAGACAAGCAACTATGCAGAAGAATTATGTCCCCAGCCGAAGGAAAGGTCAGCGCCAAAGTCTGAGGGGCAGTATACATGAAGGGTTCTGGAGCCTTGAGAGCAGCTTGAGTGGGCTGAGTGATGAGGAGACAGGAGCGAAGGAAGTCAAAGAGGCCATGAGAGGACAGGCTGTGCTATGCCTCATGGGCCACTGTAAGAACTCTGTATTTTATTCAAGACATTGTGGGAGTGTGGGCTTTATTTTATTGGCAAAGTAGTATTGAAGGTTTTGGAGCAAGAGAGTGACAGAACAACATGATATGAGCTGTTGTTTTAGGTGAGTGATTTTCGAATTAGAGGAGCACAAGAAAGTCTTATGTAGAGGCATCGTACTTAATTCTGATAAACAGGAAAGCTCTGGCTGACGTGGGAGTGAGAATCCAGAGCCCTGACCATCACTCCTTTCTCTTGCTTGTCCCAGAGACCCCATGGAACCCTCATAACTCTTGGTATTAGGGAGGTAGTTGGGCCAGGTGTGCAGGATGGTAACAAGCTATAGACCCTGGAGGCAGGACAAGAGCTCAGGGCTTCCCCAGTAACCCAGAGGAAAGACCCTGGGGTCTTAGGCTGTGATAAGGGGGATGGAAATGGGGCAGAGTTGATGAAGCACATGTATGCCTATATTGTGCACCACCAGTAAGAAAAGCCATATTCCAAGCCAAAGGGATGGCCATCTTTGGGATTTGTGTGTGTATGTGTTGTAGGGATGGTGGGAGGGCAGGATGATTTTCTCCAGATGGGCAGTCTGCATGGAGATAAGGAAAGCTGAACAGGAGTTGCTACTTGATAGAAGGATAATATCAGATTTGTAATAGATGCCTGTCTTCCTTCTTTCCATGTAAGACCCCGTATTCGATGTTACCTCTTGGGCTTTATTAACCACCATTCCCCACTCATCCTGCCAGCCTCCCTGGCCGCCTCCATGTTCCTTAGGCACACTGGAAACGCTCCTGCCTTGGCTCTGTGCATTTGTGGTTCTTTCTGCCTTAAATACTCCACTTCAGATATCCACGTGGTGGATCCCTCCCTGCCTTTGGGTTTTCATTCAAATGCCCCCTCCCAGTGAGGGCTTCTGTAGCCACTCCACCTTCTTGACAATTGCTACTCTCTTCCCTGTTTTGTTTTCTTTTGTCCTTAGAACTTTTAATTATCTAATAAACTGTATGTTTTACTTTTTAAATAGTGTTTATCATCTCTCTCCTCATCTTCAGGACATAAGCTCTACGAGAGCAAGGATTCCTGTATGTTTCCTCTCCCCAAGGCCTACAGTAGAGCTTGGCACACAGCGGCTTTCATAGAGACTTTTGGAGTGAATGACAGACTGTTTCCTTGAGTGGGAACTATCACAGGATTTAGGACCAGTTAAATAACAGTACAGAGGATTTGTTACATATATTTTTTAAAGCAGCAAAGCACATTTACTGTGGGCCATGGGGTGATCTGAAAATAATTACTCTATCCCTTGATTTGTTAAAAATACAAAAACACGTACCAAAGAAGGTATATGTTAGTCCACATGAAGATGTGAGTTCTTTTGACAAATATTTACCCTGAAACTCCCAGTGGCCAGTACTGAGCCAGGCACTGGGGTGCAGTGATGAGTGAACTTGGTAAAACATTGCATGATAGTTGTCTTTTCCAGTTTCTTGAAGCAACTCTAAGATACATAACCTACATCTGCAACTCATTCCTCTGGTGTCATTGTACTTACAGACAGCCCTCAGCTGACAGATTGCACCTTTACAACTCATTTTTAATTCAACTGATGGAACCTAGAACACGTTGTCTTATAGAATCTGCATGATAAAGGGGAAAATGTCTCAGACTGGGCTAAAAGGCTCATTTAAGAATAATACAATTGACATATCATAAGTTCAAGATGAAAAACTGTAGAAAAGAACACTGTTGGGTTACTAATACCAAGTAACAAAATATAAATTGAATTAGAAAGGGTATTGTTAAGCACCTTGGGAGATCATGCTTGAGAAAAGCACTTGAAGGTGTTGAAAAGGATCTTTGAATTCCTCAGTGGAACCCGGAAGTCTGGATTTCAGTCCAGTGATCTCACATTTAGCGTCCTGTCCTTGGCCAGCACCTACATCCTCTATTCTTTCCTCTCTCCCAACTTTTCTTTGGTCTTTGCCATTTCACCTTCCCTTTTTCTGGGTATGTACCCCTTTATCAAATACTGTCTTTTCTCTATACCCTTACCTTCCTTGAAATAGAAAAGGGTCACAGGAAAGAGCCTGTCAAGGCCACCTATTTGGAAGAATGTGGTTTCTTGTCTCAATACCCATAAAGAAAGAAGAAATGTTCCCATGTCATTCAGGGATATCGGCAATTGTGGCAAATTCAATACTCTTAGAATTATTTATTAGCTTGTTCTTGCTTGTTTGATTTGTTTTTTAAATTAATGGTATAAATTATCATTATGCCTTAGGTTATAGGATACGATCAATGTGAATATGAAGGTTTATACTTCCTTTTTGCCCACAGATATCTAAGGCAAGGTAATAAAGTACCATGTTGCGATGGGGTTTCACTCATCTTGGAAATGGGAACTAAGGAATTCATACATCCTCACTGCTTCAGTTTATAATAGAAAGAAACGTATATGAGGACCAGGTGCTGTCATTATGTAGGTGAGTCATGGAGTCAGTCCCCTAGGACTCTATTTCCTCATCTCTAAAAGGTGAACAATAAATCTGTTCTTCCAATTTTATTAGACAGTTGACTGGACCAAATAGCAGAGTAAAAATGTAATTGCTCTTAAGACTTGAAAACCCTAGAATCCATGGTATTATAAATTTCCAAAAAGTTAACTCTGCAATGTTATCATAACCTGGATCATTTGGAAAAGCTTGATGCCTCTACCTCACACGGGAAAGTACCAGGTTTTAAGCAAGAAAAGTTAAGTTACTCAGACCCTGATATTTGTTTTGGAACCATTATCAATAACATAAGCAGGCCCTTTAAGTCTTAAGTGCTGTAAAATGTATTTGTAAAAGGAGAGGCCAGAAAGAACAAATGCTGGGTTGAGTGAATGATAAGTTCATATCTGCATTTTTTCTACCAGTCAATTTAGGTCATTCACACTTTAAAATTGGGAAGAGGGCAAAGGCATTTCAAGTATGACCCTGATGGAGATCTTTCTATGTCAATTGCAGAATAAGGAACTTTTCTCCCTGTAGGGTCTGACTCAGGTGTCTAGAATGTATCCTTGCCCACAAATAGCAGGATTATTCAGCATTGTGATTATTTTTCTCTACCTGGATTGTCTGGGGATTTCAATTCACCCTGGGTAAATGATTAGTCTATATCCTGTAGAGTAAAAGCTATGATGTGTGAGAGAGGCTCACAAAGGGCATTATCCATTGGTGCTATTCCCCTAGCCAACAGGGACCAGTATGGGTACAGCATCTTCTGCTTTAAGATTTACTTACATACCTGGCAGAGTGTTTCAGCTCATCAAGATCCTTTCTCAGAGGCAATCCTTGGGGGCAGACAGAAGACATTGTCTGTTGTTTCAAAGGATCAGTGGACAGAGATTCAACAAGGTGACATTCTTATTCTGAACAGTGACAGTGGGGCTGTGGGTAAGCCACTTGTCCTCTCTCAGCCTCACTATCCATAAAGGATAAAGACTCTCCCAGCTCTACAGATATCAAGAGCCAAAGCCAATGTCATAAGTGCTACCTGTCCAATTTGCCACACATCTCATCAGGTGGGTCATACATATAGGTAAACAAAAAGATACAAAATGAGGCCAAGTAGGCCAAATAAAGCTGTAAGGCAGATTTATGGGCCCTTTCAAGTAATTGTTAAAAGTTTTTATGTCATTGAAAATTCACAAAAATCAGAAGACATCATGTAAGAATGTAGAGTTCTGGTTGCTCTTGAAAAATCAAAAGATCTGGCTGGATTGGGCTCAAATTCTAATATGGCAACAATTAGCTTGAGCTAGGTGGTGTTCATCCCCTTTGGATCAGGCAGGTGAGCTTCAGTCCCCACCACTCCCTATTGCTACTTACACCTAGTCTCCTTTATGGTATTCACCTGATCTCTCTAGGCACTTGAAATTATGATCCTCGCCCTAATTCTCTCTTAATCCAAGCTGCATTAACTTTCATTTTCAGTACCTCTTCTGAAAGTAGATTTTCTTCAGAGAGAGAGATCCTTAGCCCCTTGTCATGAAGTAGGTCAGCAGATCACTGCTTTCCAGAGAGGAGGATCTCAGAGTCCTCTAAGAGGCTGAGAGGCCAGAGAATACCAGTGGAACAGCAAGGGGATTAGGTAGAGTAGCTCTGTACAATGGAAATATTACGTAAGCCATAAATAAGAGTCACTTATGCAACCAAAAAATTTCTAGGAGCCACATTAGAATGAAATAAAAAGAAATTTTTAACTGAACACATCCTAACTATTTCCATTGCATCAGGTAATCAATTTGAAGGTTATTAATGAGATATTTTACATATTTTCCACACTAAGTCTCTGAAATCCTGCATGTATTTTATACATGTACCACTTCTCCATTCATTCCAGCCACATTCCAAGTACTCAACAGCCCCATGTGGTCGTGGTTCCCATAGGGAACCTACTTGGCAGTGTTACCCAGAGCTCTTGCTAGCTACCTAGCTACAAGAGGGAACCACATGGATTGAGGACTCATGATGCATTATATGAGATACAAGTACAATTCTTTTTCTTTTAGTTTGTGTGTCTCACTAAAAAGGATAACTAAAGCAGAGGGTAAATACCATTGAAACAGCATTGCAACTGGTCTCCTACCATTGCATGTTTCTGGACTTAGTATTTTTTAGCCTCAGTTTTCTCATCTCTAAAGCTGGTAATAATTGTAACCACCTTAAACAGTTTTTGTAAAATTTATGAAAATGTTTTGCAAACTACAAATAATGATACAGGTTTAACAAAAAGAATAATAGGTGTATTTTATTGAATGCTAGTCTCTGTGATAGAAACTTTACACATTTTGTCTTAATCTTTACAATATCTCTATCAGGTGGTATTATTATGAAGATTTTAAAAGGGGGGAAATTGAGGCTTATAGAAATTAAATACCTTGTGTGAAGTCACACAGGTAGCAAGTGGCAAAGCCAACTATGTTTCTGAAGACAAGCTGGATAATATTTATAGTGTTACTCTACTTAGAGAGCAAGAGTGGCAAGGGAGAGTAAAACCCATTCTCTTTTTCATTATAAATTTTTTAAGATTTATTTTTGAGAGAGAGAGCACCAGTTGAGGAAGGGCAGAGAGACAAAGAGAGACACAGAATCCAAAACAGATTCAAGGCTCAGAGCCTGACTTGGGGCTTGAACCCACGAGCTGTGAGATACTGACCTGAGCCAAAGTCAGATGCTTAACCAACTGAGCCATCCAGGCATCCCAAGATTCATTCTCTTATCTTTCGCTTTCTGAGACACTATGATGTCTTTTTTAAAGATGAGGAAACTGGGGCTTTATAATTATATCCAGGATCACACATGCAGCAAATTAATGGCCCTGGGAAATTTAGAATTGGACAATCTCTAAAGCTGCCATTCTGGTTTTAAGTCTATTGAACCCTCTGAGCCAAAGGAATCTCTTGATCATTGAGGTTGTTTTTTAATTTCAAAAATGAAGAACTAATCCCTTTGAGGTTGAACTTCTTCAATGGAAGAAATCAATAGATTGAGCTGGGAGGTAAATTTGTTACCAGTCAGTGATTCTTCCCTTTCTTTTCTTAAATAACTCCATCTCAATTCATCCTCCTTTCTAGGAATTAACTTACCACTTTTTTAATGAGATGTTTCATCATCAATTTTCTAGCTCCAGCCTGGCTCATGCAAATATAAATGAAAGAGATTATTTGTCACTAATTCCCTCATCAATTGCACATAGACTTAGTGTAAATTGAGGCATAATTTCCTCCAGATGTGTGTTATTTCTTAATACAGCAAGTTACAGATTGTTAGTAGATGTTATTTTCAATGTGTCTCCACCAAATCACCTCACCAGGTTGGTTCCCTATACTGCACACACACACTAATCCTTCTGACTGTGGTGCCTTTGCACACACTGTTCCCATTGCTGGGAGTGTCTTGTCCCCTAGTCTCTCTCATCCAAGTCATGTTTGTCTTTCAAGGATCATTTAGCTGATGTTAGAATTCTGGCAATTCTATGCTACATCGTTTCTGTCTTTGACTTCCAAGCATGTATTATCTGCACCTCTCATTTTAGCTCATCTCATACTCCACCGTGTTTTGTCATTGAGCTTGAACATGAACTTAGTTCACGTGTGTATTTTTACCCAGTTAGGTAAAAGTTTCTGGAAGACAGGGACCTTGTATCTAGTGTTTGACACGTTATCAGTACTTAAAACATCTTATTTATTAACTTCTTGAATGTACTTATTCTGTAAAATGCAGCTGGGTCTATAATAGATGTATAATTTCTCTTGAATTAAATACGTTTTAAACTTGAAAATCATATTACTGTAGTTCTTCCAGAGGTAACAAAACTCTGCCATGATTTCAAGGTTCTTTATTGTCTCATTTTCCTTTCCTCTGTGCCACATCTCTATAGACCTTGAATGTGAGTTACTAAATCTTGCTGTATTTCCATTTTTACATCTGTTTAAGAGTACTTTGATAATGCTACTCCCCACTTACAATACATATTATCAATATCCTCAAGCAAAAGACTGAATTATTTCACAAAGTATGTGATCAGAGTAACATGGAAAGCAATAAAATTGGTATAGATATAGAGAAACTTTGCTCCAGGTGAATTTGAAAAACTAATTGAAAGCAATGACTCAGTCGTCTCCATTTTTCCTGGTTTAACAAAGCAGCACAAAATGTACAGTGGCCATGGGTAAACTCTTAATACCCTGCCAGGTAATGAGTAACTATGTGTGACTAAGACAGAATTAGGAGAAAGTCTCAGATGTTGCGGGGAGGGGAAAATCACATGACTATCTAGTCCTGGATACTCCCAGTTCTGGGAAAGATTATTATATCATAGGCTTAAGTGACATTGGCACTTTTATTTGTCATTAAGAATCTATAAGAAGCAGTTATTGTCTGTAATTAAAAAGTAAGTGCAGTGATAAAATTGAGGGATCTGAAATTTCCTTGAGCTCTGAAAAGGTCCTTATTTCATACATTTACTCTTTTGGAGGGGGGGTTGTATTTTCATAGAGATGTGTTTGTGAAATCAGCAAACACTGGGACACAGTGAATGCTGGCAAAGAGGAATGTTCCTTCTGCGTTTGGGGTTTCAGGTTCTTGGAGAGTAGACTGGGCTGGCAGTCTTCATGTGAATAGGCTCTCAGGTTTACCTTTCAGTAAAACAAATTAAATTCCAATGTGAAGCCTGTTATCTCAAGTCCCCATGCCCAACCCAGCTCCT
Source organism: Suricata suricatta (assembly GCF_006229205.1). Lineage (NCBI taxonomy): Eukaryota > Metazoa > Chordata > Mammalia > Carnivora > Herpestidae > Suricata > Suricata suricatta. The sequence goes on from NC_043702.1 coordinate 68,802,432, forward strand.
GAACTCTCCCACTTGCTTGCCATGGATGTTTTATCAGGTAAACAGAACTATTGGCTACTTCAATCCACTCTTCCTGCCTTGAGCTCTTTTTAAGTTATTTGACTTTCTAGCCTGTGGAGTTGGTTATGGTTTGCTTTCAAAAACTGTTTCTTAAAAAAATATGGAACCAATTAGTTCTGCTAGCATATTTTCTCCATATTTCTCCTGTACCTGTACATATCAGTGGGGGTGGCAGGGGAGAAGGAGGGAAGGAGGGAGAGAGAGAGAGAGAGAGAGAGAGAGAGAGAGAGAGAGAGAGAGAGAGAGAGATGGAGGTGCTCATGCCCCTTTCCCTTTTCATACATCGAATAAGCAACCCTCCAGATACTTCAACAACCACCCACATTCCAAGCTGGTAAGGGGCTCCTTCTGAAGTCCATCATTTCCTTACTGCCCACAACCAGTCAGCAAATCCTGTCAGCTCTGCTTCCAAAGACCCTGAGAATCTGTCTGTGCTCCCGGGTTCTGACATGGTGACACGGTCACATGGTCACCATCCTCTCCCAGCTGTCTTGCATCAGACTCCTGCCTGATCACATGCTACCTCTTTCTCCTCTAAAGTTCTTTCCTCCCACAGCAACCTCTCTTCTCTTTTTAGAACATAAATCAGATTATGTGGCTACCCTGTTTCAAACTCTAATTGTTTCCCATTCTGCTTAAAGCAAAAGCCAAATGTCTTTCCTGCCTTGCACAGCACTCTACCACCTGGGGCTCTCATGGTGACTGACTGACCTCTTCTGGCAGCACCCTCCCCTTCCCCGGATGTTCCGCATGGATGGTGTCTCCTTGTTCTAATCTCAAGTTGTAGTCACCTCATCAGGGAGGCCTTCCTTCGTATCCCTCTCCAAAGGAGCTACCTCATCACCCTTCCATATCATCCCCAATCAATGCTCTGCAGAGCACTTATCACAGTCTAATGTTTTCTTGTTTATTATTTTTAATTAATTTATTTAACATTCATCTTTCCCCACTAGGCTACCTTTCTTTTACTCACTCTGTTATCTCCAGTGTCTAGGACAGAACCTGCCAAACAGTGGGTGCTTTAAATTGTATTTTGAGCTAAATGTCAAGGCCAACAGCCACTCAGTAATGGCATCTATTGAGCATCTACAGTGTGCAAGGTTTTCATCTTATATTATAATGACATGGCCAGTTTCAGTTTGAGTGTAACTATCACCACATTATCACACATGATCCTTATGGGAAGCTGTGAAGGAATTAAGGAAAAGGAGTCTAAGGACCTTGTTGCCCAGAAGCTATACGTTGCCTTCTATCTAATACCAGAAAAAGGAATACGTGTGTTAGGGGCTCAATGCCTTCCTTGTAGCAGAGCCAGCTAAGCCCAAGCAGAGATCTGATTCATGAGGCCAGGACCTACCAATAGTTTCCAAGCATTTATTTGCCCCGTTGATCTCCATCATTTGTTTTTCAGCTGAAGGATCAACGAAGATTTTTTCCCTAAGTTTATTTATTTATTTTGAGAGAGACAGAGACAGCATGAGTGGGGGACAGCCAGCGAGGAAGAGGGAGACAGAGAATCCCAAGCAGTCTCCACACTGTCAGCATGGAGCCCAAAGCGGGGCTTGAACTCACAAAACGGTGAGCTCAGAACCTGATCTGAAACCAAGAGTCAAACGCTTAACTGACTGAGCTATTTAGGCACCCCAGGATCCAGAAGATTTTAATAAATGGGGATGGACACTAAGGAAGATCTGGAGAGGGCACTGTGCAAAATGATGGAGAGAGGCACTGGCAGGGCTCAGCCCCTTCGGGAGAAAGGCTAGAGCCAGAGGCTGAAGTGCTGTGCGCAGGAAAGAATTATGAGTCTTTGAGCAAAGGCAGAGCAGCTTTAGGACTCAGAATATAAACATCGGCACTGGGTGGGGTGAGGGTGTTTTTCCTTCCTCTGCAGGGAGTGCAGTATGCCCACAGCATGGGGAGGACTGGCAAGGAGCTCTGGGGAGCTGTGCACACGGGGCAGGGACCAGGCAAGGGGGAAGCTTCAGGGCACTGAAGACAGACCCTGAGCAGGGGCAGTGTCATAAGGAGCATATTCATGAGGGACTCTGAGCAGCACCTGAATCCCAAATGCATTGAATGCATCCCCAAGCCACCGGAGGGCTGCATGGCCTCACCACCCAAAAGCTCACAGAGGCCCCACCCAGCAGCTTGGCACCCTGTGTCAGGTAGGGCTGAGTCAGAGACTGGGGCCCTGTGCCGACATGTTCACATGCAGGGCACCGTCAGAGTGGTAGTTTCAAATGACCAACAAACCATGTACTCCCAAGAGCTCCAAGATTTTTCTGAGCATACTTGATACATCCTATGGACTTACCCCCAAATAAGTCTAGAGACTTTGAGAAAGCGAGGCATGGAGGGCTAGCAGGTGGAGCAATCAGCTAGCAAAATTTGAGTGAAAATATGATCTAATTGGCCCCCACAGGCTGGTGAAGCCTGGGGACATTTGGTTACATCCTTGCCAAGGAGGCTTAGTAAACAGGTTCAGACCTACTCAGTCGGGAGGCAATTAAGTACCAATGCCAAGGGGGAGCCAAAGGCAACAATGGGCAGAACAAGAGCCCTCTTGTGGCACCCAGACCTCTGTGGGCTGCCGGGATGGCACTCCAAGCCCACCAGCTGGTCGGCTTCTGTGCTTAAATAGGCGTAATTAATTAACAGGAGCTAATTGTAATTGCTTCTGCCTTAGGGTTGCATTCTGCATAAGTTTACAAAATATGGAAAATAGTTTCCTTTCCTGCAATGACACTCTAAGTTCAACAGAAAGGTGCCCCAGATTGTTAAAAGACCTGTAGCAAACGGGTTCAATTCAGATTGGGTTCGTAAAGTTATCTATTTGGGAGCTGAGTATAAAGATGTAATTGTCTTCCATATCACCAGCAAGAAATTTAGTTTTGTTTATCGTGGGGCAGAGACCATAACTTATGCATTCTTACATCCTCAAAAACCTCACTGGGGTCTTGCACACAGTACATACTTAGTATCTATTGCAAAAATCCTAGAGTATAATGTAAAGGAGGCACTTTCCAAAGGACATGGAGAGAATCAGTTTCTTTCCCAGGAAAATATAAAAACAACTCAGCTTCAATAGAGCTGAATTCAAGGTAAAAGAAGTAAACAAAACAATTCTACCATTTGCGGTGATCTAGCTGCCCCACTCTAGAAAAGATTCATGTATTTGGTTTCATTCTGTTTGTTGGAAAAGCCCTGTGTGTTCCTGTGTGAGTAAGGTCTCGGGATATGTGTGCCCACATGTGTTTGTGTGCTATGTTAACAGAAGGACGAATCATTACAGTCTACAGACACAATGGTGAGCACTATGAAAGCCCAGCTAAGCAACTAGAATAAAGTTTATCAGTGCACAAGATGGAGACTTAAAGCCTGACTTAAAAGCAATAGGGCTTTAGGGGCACCTGGGTAGCTAGCTCAGGGGGTTAAGCATCCAACTCTTGATTTCGGCTCAGGTCATAATCTCATGGTTTCTGAGTTCAAGCCACACAGCTGGCTCTGCACTGACAGCACACAGTATGCTTGGGATTCTCTCTCTCTCTCTCTCTCTCTCTCTGCTCCTCCCCTTCTTTCTCTCTTTCAAAATAAATGACTAAACATAAAAGTAAATAAATAAATAAGTGATTTAAAAAATGCAATGGAGCTTTGTCATCTTTGGGTAGCCCAGGAACCTCTGAGTGGTAATAAAACAAAGCCCTAGGTCAGTGTGGGATTGGGAGGAAGTGGGTTGTTGTGCCTAAAGAAGATGGTCGTGTTCAAAGGGAAGGCAGGTGTCTGCTGCAGTGGAGTAAGGAGCTCACAGCTACACCTTATTTACCGCCTCCTCAGACGGCCTCCCCGGGGCCACAAAGTAGGCCAACCGGTCACATTGTCCCATGTGGAATCCAGGCAGCATCACCAACAGCTCTGAGAGTCTGCCTCTCTCCGAGCTGACTTCACAAATGAATCTCCCAGGGATTTTCAGTGAGCGCAGAAGGCCTTGGGATCGCAGCATCTGGGGGTTGTTTGGTATACCATAATCCCTACAATTGCATCACTACAGCTGTTATTACCAGGTGGGGAATGTATCCTTTAGGGAACATATCCATCTTTAAATGGTAGGTCATCCTTTTAGAGAATTCAGGCAGCCCCAAGACCCTTAGTTCATCTTCATGTGCTATATTATAGCTACACATCCAGGTTCTCGAGAATACCCTCAATCTCATATATCCTGTTGCCTTGGCCCGTGAGGATCTCCTGGGTAGCCCTTGTCAGGGCTTGGTGTTTGCTTTGGGCTAGGAATATATAATTGCCCCAGTTAGATAGCAAAACTGAGGTTCCTTCCATCAACTGTTGCTTCTGGAATGACAGTGACTCATCTGTGCCCATCACCTTAAGAGCTGAAGGTGAGTCATCACAGAGGCAGGAGATGGTTATCCAGACCCTGAGGGCCCGGAGTTTAGGAATAAAAGGACCAAGTCAGACATGACAGGAACAAGTCAGAAGCCCTTAACCATTTTCCCTGAGCTGAGCCATGCTAAGCTTTAAATAAATTTAATCCAGTTTTTCTCCCACCACTTTTCATTTTTATTTATTGCTACCCATTGAGCCAGAAGCAGAATGGTCAAAACATTTCCAGTGAAGCTGAATTTTCAGGGTATTTACAGTCAGCCTGGAAGCAGCAGGAAGTGGGATTTATAGATTTGTATTACCAGGCAGGTAATTTCCCAAGCCTCAGCATTTGGACTTGTTTTTAATGAAATAAATGTGCAGCCTTAATGGGACTAGGTCTCTGGATCCCTGGGGGTCTCCCCATAAATTGAGATAAGATCCATAACCCCAATGCATTAGCCTCCTCTGGAGAGCCCCGACAGGTGGGCGTTCCAGAGTGGCAAGGACGATTGCAGAGTGAAGTAAATCCCTGGGAGGTCAGGAAGTTCTTGGCGGGCATAGAGAGTACCTTTATACCTACTACTAGGCCACAGGGAAAGGTTTTTGCAAGTGAGGAGTTTTTCAACAATGGAGAGGCAGTAGTGATCATAAGCTCATTCTTGGGGTTAAATTCCAGCTTCTGTTCCTCACTGGCTAAACTTATATAGGTGACTTGAATTCTCTAAGCAAAGCTTCCCTGCTTTTAGGACAAGGATAATAATTGTACCCCCATCAAAGTTGCTATGTGCAAACTTCAAACGGCTGCTGATTTAGGAGATATATCTACATCCGTCAAACCACATAATTCCTCTACTGGCTCCGATCTCATTGACAGGAAAACCCAAATGTTCTCTAAGACCTCCAGGGTACTGGGTCCCCTGCTAGCTCTCCTGGCTCCACCACTGTCCCTGCACTGGTGGTTCCGGCCCCACTGGATGACTCGTGGTTTCTGGCACACAGACAGGAGCCTGACATGCTCCCCCTTCAAAGCCTTGGAACTCGTTCCCTCCTCCTAAAATGTCCCCTTTCCCCATGTCAGGCTCTTTAGAGAGGATCACCCTGGCCGCCCTGGGTAAAAAAACCGACCACACTTTCTTTAATACTCCCTACACATTTGGTGAGTGAAGGACAGCAGGATCTCAGCTTCCCCCACAGAGCTGCCAGCTGTTTCTTGGTGGTTGTCTCCAAAGTCCGAGTGGTTCCCTTGGAGTACGAGAGTAGCTGCTCTCGTGAAGAACAGAGGACAGTCTCATCTGCAGTAGCCCCTGTCATCCCAGTTGCCCGCTCGTCCGTGTTCCTCACTCACGGAGCTGCAGAGAGCCTCTCTGCCACCACCTATTCTTCTGCCAGAGGTATAGCCACTACCTGTTCCCAGGGCCTGTGGTTCTCAGGGGCCAGAAGAGAAGCAGGTGCCATGCAGAGAGAAGAAGGGCTTTCTTCCCAGCATCCTGTCACTGGGCCCGAGGCAGTTCACAGCCCACGCCTCTCTGCACTGACATTTCTTGAGCAGTTTTATGTGCTTCGGCATGCTGCCCTGTGACCAGAGTTCAAAGTCCTCCAAACCAGATGAAGAGTAAAGAGCATGCCAGTCCTTCCACCTTCCCCACTTTGTTCACTCCTCCAGCATTTCCCTCTCCAAGAGGAAAGAAGAAAGCTCTTGCGCATTTCTAGTAATTATAGGCACTGGGGATGCAGGCAGCAATCCATAGCAGGGTATGTGCATGAGGAAAGGGGTGACCAAGTAGACCAAAAGTGGCCAGTGGTGTCTTGATCCAAGAGAGAAGATGATGCCCCTTCCTCAAGACACTACTGCTTTCTCCCGAATTAAGTTAACACCTTCATTCCAGGGCCTGGCACACTGTAGGCAATCAGTAGACTTTTGCTTATTCAATTCATAATGCTCATCACCATCAGAAGCACAGTGACCAGTCAGACCCTTCTCACGGCTCTTGGTAGTTTGCAGATGATCCTGTCAGCCTCTCTCAATCTGATATCAGAATGAGGATACTGTGAGTGGCATAAGGGTCCTTCCTATCTCCAGATCACCCCAACTGTCTTCCAGGTCTTAGCCCAATCATCATGGCCAGAGCCAAGTGGCATAGAAGGGAGGCACGAGGGCAGAGAGGCAGGCCTGGGGAGGCCTGGCGCTAAGACTGGCACTTTCCCTCTCTTGCAGGCTGTGTTGAGGGGCCCACGAGGAGGGTTTATGTCAGGCTTCCTGGAAGAGGGCCGGGGGCAGCTGGGCTGAACGCGCCCTCCTCCCATTCCTCCAGGCCTAGTCTCAGCCACAGCTCAGGCCACCACTTCTCCCTGCAGGAGGCTTCCAAAGCTGGAAGCCAGTGCTCAAGAGGATGGGCTGTTTGCATTGTTCTGTTAGCTTTGTTCAGAGAAGGGCATTCCTGGTATGTCACTAAGCAAAACCACATTGCCCCAGAATGGCTTTATTCATGGAGGACCAAGACTGAAAGCTTTTCTGTCTTCCCAAGAAAACAGGCCAAACACTGGGAAGTCCCCAGTAGATCCCCTGTCTGCTAGCTCCCACTGGGCTTGCTCCTTCTCCAAGCCACAAGGCTATCCACACCCTGATACTCCATTCTCCCTGCCTGAGGCTGCCAGGAGAAGCTGAGGAGAGAAAACTGTCAGCTGAGGGTCACAAAGTGGTTCACAGGAGGCCAAGCTCTGAACTCATGATGTGGGAGAAATGGGCACCAGCAGCTGGTTGGGCCATCTCTCTGGCACCAGGCCAGGCTGCACCATCCACTCCTTGGGCTTTCCGCTTTGCACCCGGAGCACAGGGGAAAAGTGCAGTCTGCCAAGTGATGGCATACCCCGAGACACAAAGAAGAGAAGGCTGTGAAAGGGAGCAAGATAATGAGACCCAAAATGAAGCAGACATGACAACAGCCATGACCAAGGATTTGGAAGGGGCTCTGACTCCTGACTTGACTCCAGTTATTATTAGCATGACTTTGGTCAAGTTACCTAATCTCTCTTAATACAATGCATCAGTTACCTTATTCATGAAAAGGAAAGAACAATATTTACTTCACTGTACTGGTCAGGGTCCCAGTAGGAGACAGAAATGACACACATTATCTCAACAGAAAGAATTAAATATAGGGGCGCCTGGGTCGCTCAGTCAGTTCAGCATCCAACTCTTGATTTTGGCTCAGGACATGATCTCATGGTTCGTGAGATCGAGCCCTGCATCAGGTTGTGCTGACAGTGAGGGCCTTCTTGGGATTCTCTCTCTCCTTGCTCTCTGCCCTTCCCCTGCTCTCTCTCTCTCTGTCTCTCTTTCTCAAAATAAATAAATATTTTTTAAAAAGAAAGAATTAAATATAAAGAACTGTTTATGGGGTACAAAGCTGTTAACTAGACAGCTGAAAGGGCAGCAAGATACATCTAAGGTGTCACTGAGGTAGCAAATGTGGGCAGTAACTACCACTCTTAGGGCTGGGAGGAAAAAAGGAAGAATAAGAATTATTAAAACTTATTACCTCCTTACTTAAGGAGGTACCTGTGTGGCTCAGTCAGGTAAACATCCAACTCTTGATTTTGGCTCAGGTCATAGTCTCCTGGTTTGTGAGATCAAGCTCCCTATCTGTCAGTGCAGAGCCTGCTTAGGATTCTCTCTCTCTCCTCTCTCTCTCTCTCTCTCTCTCTCTCTCTCTTCCAAAACCCTACTCACAAGCTCCTTCCCTCCCTCCCTCTACCTCTCTCTACCTCTCTCTCTCTCTCCCTCCCTTGCAGAATAAACAAACAAGCAAACATGATAAAAACCAAAAACAACTTCAACACTTAAGGAGGGCTCCCGCAGGGCTGAGATTCAAACCTACGAGCAGGGCAACTGCTGGGCTGGCACTGCTGGTCTCTGCGTGGGCATGATGAGGCTGGTTCTGCACGTTGCAAAAAGAACAAACTAAAAAAATCAATTCGACTATGCTACTGGAATGAGCTCCAGCGCCAGGGTGCGGAGGCGTTGCCGGGGAGACACTAGAACAGGAAGCAGACAAGAAGCAGCGGGTCCTCCTCATGCCCCCAGCTTCTCAGCTTCCCTCCTTTGGCCTCGTTGGCAGAGCCTGACATGAAGCAGCTGCCGAACCACAAGTGGGGTTTGTGGGCTCCCAGCTTCAGCAACACAAAGCTGGGTAATGATGGCTGAGTCTGGAGCTGAGACATTAACCTACCCAACGGCCCAGTCATAGTTAGGATTAAATGAAAAAAATCATGTAGAATGCTTAGCACAGTGCCAGGCACACAGTAGGTACTAAATAACATCATTAGCATTATCATCATCATCATCATCATTATGAAAGGTAAATGGGCTTGGCAATTAGATGGAAGATAAGGCAGGCTCTGGTAGGCTGAGATGTGAGACCAGAGATTAATTTCTGGATTCCTTATTGGAAAGATCACTGATTTCAGGTGTAATATAAAGGACAAAAGTGGCACAAACAGTAGGAAGTATCTAAATTAGTCATGTGAATTTGACCCTTAAAATGCCCATCCCTCTACTTTCCCATGGCCCTGCACTACATCAGATCCCCTTCACCTCTCGCTCTGATTCATTCATTCTTTTCTCCCACCTCCAGACCACCTAAATCAGTGTTTTGAGTCCAGTGGTCAGTCCTACTGACTGCCTTGACCTCATTAGAGTCTATTGCCTGTAGATTAAAAACTCAATTCCTAGGACCAACATTAGCACACTCAATGATCTGATTTGGGAGTCCATTGGATCTAGCACACCAGGGTCACACTCGGGTCAAATTAGAAAAGTGAGGGGTGGGAAGGAAGTCCAGCTAGGTTTGACACCTAAGGATCCCTTTGGAGGCCCTAATGTCAGCTCTAGTTCAGAATGTCAGGAACAGGATTGATATCCCTTTGTTTCTCACCTATCTCTAAACCACTAATAAGCTCCTCTCACAGCTGAGGTAACAGCCCATTGCCCTGAGCTCACAAAGTGCTGCCCTGAGCTCATGAAGTGCTGTTCTCTTCTTCATTAAGTTAGCAACTCCCTTTTCCCTCTTCATTCTGTTTAATAGTCTTCTCTGACAGTTATCAGCTCTGTCAGTCAGCTAAGGTTAACATAAGCTGCAGTAACAAATAATTCCAAAATCTCGGTAGGTTACACTGACAATGTTTATGTCTTACACATGTTACATGTTGGCTCTGGGTCAATTGCAGCTCTATTCCATTATCTTTTCACTCCAGGATCGAGGTTTATGAAGCAGCTCCTTTGAAGAATACTACCATTTTTATGGCATATGGAAAAGAAAAGATAGTGAGGCCTTGCAGTGGCTCTTAAAGCTTCTGCTTAGAAGTAGCATGTATCATTTCCACTCATATTTCTCTGCCAAAGAATGTCACGTGGCTTCTTCTGAGTCCAGAAGGAAGAGATAAATATGATATTCTTAAATTGGGGCTTGACATCAGTGGCCATGAATGTACAAAATGAATATTTTGATCAATAAAACAATCTACTATACTATCTTAGCCAAGGATCTTATCACCTCACACCCAGCTTATTATATCTCAGGGGATGACTAATCCTAATCTAATCTGGCCCCAATAGAAGTATTCCCTCAGATCCTTTTGGGTCTCCCTGCTTCTTTTTTCTTTTTTAATTGTTTTTATTTCTGAGAGAGAGAGTGAGAGAGCATGAGTGGTGGAAGGACAGAGAAACTGATGGAGAAACAGAATCCCAAGCAAGTTCCAGGCTCTGAACTGTCAGCACAGAGTCTGACGCAGGGCTCCAACTCATGAACTGCAAGATCATGACCTGAGCCAAAGTGGGACACTTAACCAACTGAGCCACCCAGGTATCCCTGGGTCTCCCTGCTTCTAGTGTCTCCATATTACATCACCAGTGAAGTGGCTGTCTTATGTTATTTCTTAAATGCTATTATCTTCTTGTCATTCCCTTGCTCAGAATCTACAGCAGCTCCCTATTGCCAAGCACTTCAAATCTAAATTCCACAGCCTAGTACTCAAGAATTCCATCAAATGGTCTTCCCTTCAATGTTCAACTGCATCACAGCCTCAAGAACAGATCCAGCCAGGGATCTAATGCTTCTGTACACAACTACCTCAAGATTTTGCTTGTGATATTAATCTTGCTTGTGCTTCTTATGCCTTCCTTACTCTCTCTTTTCCAACAAGTTTATGTCCTCCAATTTCTTTAAGAGTTGTCTCAAATCTCATCTTCAAAAATGATGTCCTTGAATAACTGTTTTCTACATTTTACACTATTCAAAATTCAGAATTATAGCTCTATGCTGTTTTTATTTCCTGCTTCTGGAATCATTACAAATTGCTCTGGGTAAAGACACGAGAGATTTTCTACTCCACACACACCACTTCCTCTGAATTTAGGTATGTAGAAATTGAGACTTAGGAAAAGAATGAATAGAAAAGTCACTAATTTCAGAGAGACTAAATGAAGAGGGGAATTAAGTCTCGTAATTCCTTGTTACTCTTTTTCCTCTACATCAGTTTGTCTCTTTTAATTTATATCTATTTCTCCAACTAGGCAATAATCTATTTTAGGATTGGGGTGCATCATTATATTATCTGTTATGCGAAGCCCTTGACATATATTATTTTTAATTTAACAACAACCTTGAAGGGTAGCAATTATTCTTATTTTACCAATGAGAAGACTAAGTGTTAGGTAACACAAGTTATGGAATCAAATAATTAGTAAATGATAAAGCCAGGGTTTATTGAATGCCTACTCTGTATTTGACATTGTGCCGGTTCTCATTTAAAAAATATTAAAATACAATTTATTTAAAAAATAAATGTCTCTAGTTCAACATAGTTACTAATAAATCCTAAATGAGTGATATACTTAGGACTACAGAAACTTGTGCAGGACAGACATTTTGGCCAAAGTATCAGGAAAGATATTGGACTTGAGCTTGGCAATTAAGGGTGCAGAGAATGTGAGACACGGTGAGTGGGTGCAGACCTTTCCAGCAAGGATAAGGATGTAGCAGAAACTGGTAACAATGGATTTTGAAGAAATCAGGAAAAAAAAAATTTTCCCCAGAAACCCCAGTTATCATAGGAGAGTCATAGTATAAGTTTTAACAAGAGATTGGGATGAAGTTATGGAGGACTTTTAATGCTGGTTTTTGGGTTTTATACTTTATGTTATGGAGACTCACCAAAGATGGTTGAGTTTTAAAGGTTATGTTTTAGCCAGTGTGTAATATGTGAGTGATGGAAAAAGTATTGGGAGAGGAAAGACCACTCTTAAAGTGGATTAAAGACCTCTTCAATCACCTACTTTTCAACTGAGAAACCTGGCGTGGAGGGGGCAGGTTTCAGAGGGTGGTGGAAATCTTATTATTGACATAAGAACTATTGTTGTTGTTTGTGGGGGTGGAGGAGTGGGGAGTCGGATAAGTAAAATAAAGATTTTTTTTTTTAGGTTCCTTGTCCAAAAACAGATGTCATGTTTCCTAAAACCACTCATGGAAATTGAAGAAAATCAAATCTTCCTTGAGATGGAAGGAGGCGAGAGTCTGCTCCCAGAGCGTTAAAAAGCTTTATACCTCCAATCCTTTTCTCACTTTACATAGTCTTCAGTTGTATGCCTCTAATGTGTTTTTTCCCCCTTCAGTTTGCTCTTTTCTTACATAAGTAAATTCACAGTTCAGTGAGCATCCATGTGAGGCTAAATGTGTGTTGCTTTCAACTGAATGGATTCTGGTCTAATATTTTTTCTTTTTATAAATATTATCAACAACTTTTTTTTATACAATTATTTGAAAAAATAAAATGAACCCAATATATTTAACAAAATACTCAATTTGCCTGAACTTCAATAAACAAAGAAGGCACCCCTCCCCAAATGGAAATATGGGCCACCCAGACAGAGCTATGTATGGTAGCTTAAATTTAAAATGTTAATTCATCAACTAGTATATGGAAATACAAATGTGAACCACTGCAGGTATTTCAGTGATATCATACCTATAATGAGGGTTTATATAGATTGAATAAAAGTTGGATTTGTGACATATGCATAACTTAATGTATTAATTATTTGCATAAACCTTTCTTTAAGAACTTTTTATTTTTAACTCTGGACTCATTGTTGGGAATCCTCTCTGGTCCTTCTCAATACTCAGAGTCTTTCTTAACTTTGAGATTCAGAGAAATTTGGAAGTATTGGCCTGAAGAAATCAATGGTAGTCAAAACTTGACCACATAATTCCTCAATACTAGATCTTATTTTGGAAACCCCAAATCATGCTAATTTTACCATGCACAGGGCCAATTTGTACATTTGAGTGATCCAGGAACAATTATGTGGCCTACATCTGTATATCTGATGTCTCAATCTAATTTCAAGGATAAAAGATGAAGAAAATTTCAATTGATTTTGGGAGGTCTAGAAAGTCGTTTTAGCCTAGCCTACATGACTATTATTGTCTTTCCTCACTTGGGGTTCTGAACTTTTTTTTGTATGGCATGGACCCATTTGGCAATCTAATGAAGGCTGTGGATTCCTTTGCAGGAAAAAATGTTTTAAAATTCCTAAGCTAAAATATACAATTAGAGGGAAAGCCAATTAGCTTGAAACATGGTTATCAAAATACTGAAAAACAAATTTATGTTACAGTAACACATGTACCTCTTTATTAACACTTTAAGTAACAAGGCCCAGAAGCAGGTCTAATAACTACTGTGATTTTGACACAATGATAAGTGTTGACAACATTTTGAAATATCTGCTACAACTATAAAGTGATAGGAAAAATATGTGCAATTTCTCCTGGTGAGAGTTAACAGGTACTGCTAATATGACAGTGGTTTGTTGTTGACATTTAGATGGAAGGAAATGTTTCATTTTAATCTGAGATTAGTACAATTATTTTCCCATTCCAAGGTCACAGACCCTCCACTCCAAGTTCTGTTAGTAGGTAGACTTCAGGTTAAGAACATGCATATTAAAGGATTGTTTCTAAGTAAAACATAAGGTATCAGAGATTATATAGACACCTACTCAGGCAGCATGGAGGTGACCCACTGTCATTCAGGGAAGCTTTCCATTGAGCTTGTTCACCATAACTATCACCTAGCATTACATGTCACCCAGAGTAGACGTTCAGTACATTGACTGACTATATAAAGACAGCATTGGGGGAACAATAGAGGGAGACTAGATTTGGCTGTCTAACGGTCCTTGCTTCCCTAACACTCTGAAACTCTATGGCTCCCTGACCAGTGCAGAAGGAATTTCACGGAAGCCAACTCAGAGGAAAGTAACCACAAGAGACAAAACAAGGAGGGGGTAGAATGGCAATGCAGAGCAGAGGGGGTGAAGTGGGATGGGTGTTGAAAACTCAGAAGTGAGCTCTAACTCTATCCCTGAAATAAATATCCAGATCAGGAAATGGGGCTTCCATATCTAGTGACCACAAAGGGTAACCAAAGGGCAGAGAAGCAGCTGAAGTTGCCCAGCTGTTTTTTTCTGCTGCATGCCTATCAGCATGGGCAATGGACAGGAAATTCATTCATCAAGACTCTGTTTCATAATACTCTTGATGAGGAAAATATTTGTAAGCCTAAAGTCTTTTTGTGTTTCTGACAAGAGTCATTAGCTGAAAGTGTTCATTAAGGGTGTCCCCCACCCCACCATCTAGAAAAGAAAGAAGGCTAAATTCCCACAGCCTTGTGAAGTTCCTGGCAGGATCAAGTGTTAGAAACTAAGACAATCAGAATATAAAGCAATTGTTAAGGTTAATAATAGTTGTAAACTAGATACAGATGAATGGATTTATTTCAGTTGAGACATTTACCCAACTTAACAGTTTTGTATCAGAGCCTCATGCTGTACAAGAGAATAATAAAATGGCTATTATTTTTCATGTATGCCTACCGTGTATCAGGTACCTCACAACAGCCTGGGTGCATTATTAGCCCCTGTAGTGTGATTGAATGGTGGCCATAGAGGAAGATATGTCCAGAGCTTGTGAATGTGATCTTATATAGAAAAGAGTTTTTGCAGAGAAATTTAGGATCTTGAGATGATCATCCTGGACTATTAAATCCAATTACAAGTGTCCTTATAAGAAAAGGAGATAATTCAGACAGAGGAGAACACAGAGAAGAAGGCTGTGCACAGATGAGGTGTGGGAGTGGTAAATCGCTAACTCAAGAAAAGCCAAGGATACTGTTGGCCATCACAAGCTAGGAGAGAGGCATGGAATGGATTGTCCCTCAGAGGCTCCAGAAGAAAGCAATCTTGTCAACACCTTAATTTCAGACTTCTGGCTCTCTGAACTGCACAAGAATAGATTTCTATTGTTTCCAGCTACTTGATTTCCTCTAGGATCTACTCAAGGCTCTGATAATCTGGAAACTATTGCTGTACAATTGAAAATTGCTCATGTGACTGTAGATAGTTACTAACTAGGTAGGACCTGGGTCAGGTATGCTCACACTCTGCTGCCTGACCAGACATGTAACTTAAGTAATTCAAGTTGAAATAATACTTTTAGAGCAACAATAATTCAGTACAAAGGTGAATCCCATGCCTGGAATTGGACTGCTTGGATTTGAGGCCAACTTTTCCACTTAGTAACTATGAGACCATGGGCCAGTTATTTAACTTCTCTCTGTGCAACATTTTTTTTTTTTTTATAATGGGGAGAATTCAAAAGAAGCCTAAGGAAATATGACCACAGGTGTAATGTGGTTTCTTGTATGGAATTCTTGAACAGAAAAAAGGGCATTAAGTAAAACCTGAGAAAATCTGAATAAAATATGAACTTTAGACAATAATAATGTATCAGTATGGGTTTACTATTGTAACAAATATACCATATAACCTAAGATGTTACTGATAAGGAATAATAGGGATGCTTGGGTGTGAGACCTATGAGAACTCTCTGTGCTAATTAATCTAAAACTGTTCTAAAATACAAAATTAAATTAAATATTGTTTTTGTTTATTTTTATTTATTTTTAATTTTTTAATGTTTATTTTTGAGACAGAGAGAGAGCATGAGCGCAAGTGGGCGAGGGGCAGAGAGAGAGGGAGACACAGAATAGGAAGCAGGCTTCAGGCTCTGAGCTGTCAGCACAGAGCCAGACGTGGCGCTCAAACTCACAAGCTGTGAGATTGTAACGGAGCCGAAATTGGACGCTTAACCAACTGAGCCACCCAGACGTCCCTAAATATTGTTTGTTAAATGGGTAGAATATTAGTACCTTACCTAACAGTGCTTGGCACATTGTAAGGGTGACTGTTTGCTTACTGTTTTAAGATTAGTACCAAGACCAAGGTAATTGTATTTTTCATGTTCCATGAAACAGGCTAATTTCTTTCTAAAGTAAGATGATGCTATATTGTTAGTGAACTTGTCTGAAAATGTTATTGTAACTTTAGTTTTATCTCACTCCAAAGCTAGGTTCAGCCAAATAAAATTAGTAACTATTCTCTAATATCTCAGTATTTCTTGGTTTTTGGATTTTCCATCTGATTCCTGACAACCTTCCTATTATCTGCATGCAGTTCAATGAAAAATCCAGCTTGCTTATCTGAGAACAAGAAAAATACTTGCAAATATAGCTTCAAAACATGGTCCTTATGTGTTAAAAAGAAGATCGGTTATCGGCTTCCATGTTTTAAAAGCACATATATCCCATTTTACCCTTTTCTTGGAAAATGAAGCAGAGTGAATTACAGCGACTCGTCCTTTGTTGTTTTGACAACTCACAACGTAGACAAATAACTCTTTCTCATGTGTTCACTTGGGCTCTTATCTCAATGAAGGAACAGCATTTTTATTGTTAAAGAATGACACACAACTGACCACTGAAAGAAGTGAGGCTTCTTCTGGGGATGCTGGTATCAAGCAGGGACATCTAGATTTAATCGGATCTTTCCAACCTTGCCTGAAGCCTTGCATCTTAAGGGCCTGAGGCCGAAAGAAAAAATAACAAAATGTTGTACATTTTCTTGCCTAAAGTTATGCTTCCTACCCAAAGTAGAAAATACTATTGTCTTGAGGTTACTGTTCTTCTAGAGGCTGATGGGTACAGTGAAGAGAGTTTGAGGATGAGCTGCTGTACCAACAAGAAATAGGCAAAGGGCAGACGCAGGCAGTAGCGGGGGTCCTCTGTGTCATAGGGACGTGACATGCGGTGTTTCACAAGGGAAACCAGACTGGGTCGTTCAGTACAAAAAGCCCAACAATATCTGCAATTTTTAAATAACTAAGGTCTGGGTTTGAGTTTAGAGATTTATGAGTCAACACTACCCCGGGTTCCTTATCTGAACTATCATCTAAATGAAGTTGCCCTTTGGACCTCTCTGAGAAAGAGAATTTTTTTTTTTTCAGGAAAACCCATCTTGAAAGGTCTTTGAATTATATAATGCCTTCAAAATGCAACAGGAAACAATTCAAACCTGGATTTTCTTAGGAACTCTGGCTACAATTTTTTTCTGGCTACATTTTTAAAATTTGATTCTGGATCTCCTTGACAGTAGCCTAGGTAAATAGTCCATAAAGCTTTCAATACCTCTATTCTTTCTTCTGAAACTATTAGATGAAATTGGATCTAGGGATGCTAATAATACATGAAGAAAAAAGGTTTTCCCTAAGCAAATCTTTTCTGTTTAATTGTTTGTTTAATTGTTAAACAAAGGTAAGCAATTTTCTTCTCTGTGGGCCATCTTAAACTGTTTAATGGGTTAAGGAGCATTGTGATTTCTGATATGGAAGATTTGATCATCTGTATTAACTGAACTATAGAAACATTTCCTCATCACAGCAAGGATTAACAGCTGTCTTCAGAACAGACTTTGGGAGACAATATTGATACATTATGATCGAAAGTCCATACTTTGTTCCACACTGGTAAAAATAAACCATTCTATTGGTTAACATTTAAATCCTGTCTTCCTAATCCTTGATTGCCTAAAGTTTAGACCGTAAACCACTTCAAAATTAATTTACATTGTGCAACAAATATCCAATAAACCACCAACGTCTGGACTGAGATCAGAGCCAACAACTGCATTTTCCATGCTTTTGAGCTCTTAATGCTCCAGATGTCCTCATTTTATCAATGTATAGGAGTATTTGCCAAACAACCCCCAAGAAACAAAACACAAAAACAAAAACAAAAAGCAAAAAACAAGC
Source organism: Suricata suricatta (assembly GCF_006229205.1). NCBI lineage: Eukaryota > Metazoa > Chordata > Mammalia > Carnivora > Herpestidae > Suricata > Suricata suricatta. Next base: position 68,820,074 of record NC_043702.1, read on the forward strand.
CCTCCTCAAGCATATGCAAGTAACACAAATTTTCTTCTATCAAAAAACTTTCATTATGTGTGTTTTGGTTGGAATTTTAAAACTTTGAACTCCTTGATATGAAGAAAATTGTTCATTACTTAAAAAATTTTGGAACTACTGTTGAACCTCCATTGCACTAGGCGTCAGTCGAAAGCCTGGTACACGCTCCTCGGCTCCTTGGTGTAGGGAAGGGACTGTCTGCCAGGACAGCTTCAACCAGCATAGCTCCGAGACAACAGGCTGCAAGGCGGGCAGGCAGTTTTCACACGGCCTCACAGTCCCTCCCGCCTGACAGCTCCTTGGAGACACAGTTTGTCTGAAAGTAATCAAGCCCAACAATATATAGATTCATTGTTTCTGCTGTATAAAAATCTAACATACTATCTTTAATAGATGCCAGCTGAATTTTCTTTGAAAGGTTTTTCTTCTTTCTCCTTTTCCAATTCTTGCGACATCACCAGGCTAACGACATTTTGAGCTTGTTAGGATAATTTATTTGCTATTAAACTGACTGGTAGGATTCAATGAGTGGGCATCGTCAACAATCAGAAAAGTCCATAAAATGGCAGTTGAAAGTAATAAATCCTCCATGGACCTCCTCAAGGATATTCCTTAAACATAATTGCTGCTGACCATTTCTCCCAGGTTTTAGAAAATAAAAACCTTGGGGTGCCTGAGTGGCTCAGTTGGTTAAGTGTCTGACTTTTTTTAATTTGAGAGAGAAAAAGACAGTGCAAGTGAGGGAGGGGCAGAGAGAGGGCAAGAGAAAATCCCAATCAAGCTCCATGCTGCCAATGCAGAGCCTGATGCAGGGACTGAACTCTTGAAACTATGAGATCATGACCTGAGCCTAAACCAAGAGCTGGACATTTAACTGACTGAGCCATGCAGGTACCCCCAATGTCTGACTCTTGATTTCAACTCAGGTCCTCAGGGTCTTAAGTTCAAGCCTCACATTGAGCTCTACACTGGTCATGAAGCCTACTTTAATATAATAATATTAATAATAATTAGTAAAAACCATCTCTACTGTTGCAGCTACTAAATTGCATCTTTTTAAAAAAGTTTATTTATTTATTTTGAGATAGAGAGAGAGCACAAGCAGGGATGGAGCCGGGAGAGAGACAATCCCAAGCAGGCTCCACAGTGTCAGCACAAAGCCTGATGCAGGGCTCAAATTCACAGACTGTGAGATCATGACCTGAGCCAAACCAAGAGTTGGATGCTTAATCAACTGAGCCATCTAAGTGCACCTAAACTGTATCTTTAGGGTAAAAAAAAAAAAAAAAGAAAAAAGAAAAAGTAAAAGAAAAAAAAGTCTGTAATCTTTCCACTTTGCAAGATTTTTTTTTTTTTAATTAAAAATACCCATCTCACCTGCCCTCTTACAGTGACCTAATGAGGAATGCATTAAAAAAATTTTTGTTAGGGCAGACTCTTGGTATTGAAACTCACCCCAATTGCCTACGTGTGCCACTAGAGAGGACTGTGGGGCCATGGGGATTTTCCAGGTTTTCTTTTGCTCCCCAGGTGCCAAGTCATGAATAATTCAAGAACAGAGACACCAGCTATTCAGACTTTCACTGCACTGAAATAATATTAACAACACAAGTATGTAGACAGTCTCACCATGAAGCATCTACCTGCATTGTTCTGACCCTGCCTGTTCTGCCAAGAACACTTTTTGCACAGTTATGATTCCACAGGACTCCATAGGTTATCAGAGCCAACCAGAATTGACCATGACTCTTACTGTGGGCTGACATTATCCATTATGTCTATGCCATGTCTGGAAAAACCTGTTGGTGATGGTGGAGTTATCAAGTAGAGACCTCCATTATTCTTGGAGTCTTCCATAAGCCTTTGATTTCTCTCCTTCCCTACAGGAGGTCCATTTGTAAATCCTGCCTATTTTGGAAGTATGTCCAGAATCTAATCACTTCTTGCTACCTTCCTTGTCTGAGCTTTCAACATCTCAACTACTGAAATAGCCTCTAATAGGTCTCCCTGCTTGTCTGCTCAGAGTGATCCTTTCAAAACATTAGCTACATCATGTCCCGCCAACACCCCATAAAAACTTCCTTTTTCTCTCAGAATACAAATCCAGAGTCCTGCTTGTGACCCACAAGACTCTCCTGACGAGCCCTCTCTCTTCCCTTGCCTCTCTGGCCTGTCCCCTATTACCTCCTCATGGTCACTCACCCTGTCCAACTCAATCTCACCAGCCACCTGTCTATTATCAAATACTGCTGCCCAGGACCTTATACTCGATCTTCCTCCAGAGAACCCTGACTTCCAGGATGTTGCCTAATGCCACCTTATCAGAACCTTCTCTGGCTTCCCCATCTTGACCATTTTCTGACCTCTTACTATATTTTATTTTTCCTAGCATGTATCAGTGCCTGGTATCTTTATTTGTTTGTGCATCTCTTCTAGGAATGTAAGCTCCATAAGGGAGAGATTTTTGTCAGTTTTAATCAATGCTGTATTCTCAGAATAGTGCTTAGGACCTAGTAGGATCTCAACAGGTATCTGCTGAATGAGTGAATAATGAATGAATGAATGAATGAATGAATGAATCAGAACCAGTTTTTACCAGTAATGCCACTGTTCATTGCAACCTCAGAAATAAGTGACGGTGTTCATCAGAAAAAAAAAATATTTGCTTAAAACCAAGGAATCCTAACGTCTGGATAGGCCATTTGAATTTTCTTAAAAAAAAAAAAAAAAAAGAAAAATATACTTAACAGTTTTGCAAGCTGTGAATGAAAAAATCAATTTGCAATGGACACCTTGCCATGGTGTACCGTTTACTCCATAGATAGGAAAATACGGGCACAAAGAGAGACTCTAGTTCTGAGTCACGTGGGAATAAACTCATATTCACTGATATTTCATGAAAAATCTTGTCTTTGGAATTTTTCCACAAACTAAAGTTTGTTTTAGACTTCAAAATAATTTCCGAAACCTGAAGTGAATATGTTTTTCAAGCAGGCCTAACATGTAAGATTCATATCAGATTTGCCAAGTAAGAACTATCTTCTTTTAATTAATTGTGACTGAGTACTGAACTCCAAAGTTGGGTGAAGGATGACTGTGTGTGGAGGACCAGGAGGAGTTAATTCTGAGTCATTTCCTGGCAACAGGACATGCCTGTGACCGCCTACTTCTGGACTCGATGCCAGGCCTGGCTCCCAACACGCAGTGTCTCCTTCCCCTAAAGGGCTGGGCAGCATGCTTTGTTCCATTTGTTTTTAAGTGATTTGTACCAGATTTCAATCAGAGAGGGAATAAAAAAAATGATTGTGGGATCCAGGACCACATTTCTGTCTCATTTCTGGTGGTGAGTGACCCACAGGATGAACAACAAAACAAACCAAAAGGAAGACAGCTGGATACAGAACTAGAGCTGGAGAAAGAGTCTAGAGATTGAGCGCAGACGTACTTAAAGGTTCCTTGGAGGATTTAATTTCTTGCTGACAGCTGCCTGACAATTCTATGAACATCTTTTATCTAACAGGAGGCAGTTTGCCTGCTGATGCTAAGCTCAGGTTGGAGGGAGCATTCTGTCTCCAGGGCTCTGCTGCCTGAGCAGCTCAGTGACACTGGGCAGGTTACAGAGTGTTTCATGCCTCAGTTTCCTCATTTGGTAAATTGAAATAAAATAGTCCCTACTTCATAGGGGTACTGTGAGAATGAAATAAGGCAATATTAACAAAATGTTTAACAGTGCCTGGCAAATGGGAAGTGCTCAGTAAAACTAACCACAGTAAACATGAATCCTGAGTGAAATTAGAGGGGGGTTTGGCATGAAAGGAATGAAGGCTCAGCCTAGGTGCCACCTTGTCCAGGTGTCTGGGAGTAGCTGAGGGCTGCAGACGGCTCCAAGTGAGGACGGGGAAGCCGGATTACCATGAGGAAGCATTTCTGGTGAACTGCCTAAGGAGGTATCATGAAGGAAGGGACTGGATTCTCCAAGTCTTCCACAGTTTTGTCATGGTTTGTTTGGTTTCTTTCTTCCTTCCTTTCTTTCTTTCTTTCTTTCTTTCTTTCTTTCTTTCTTTCTTTCTTTCTTTCTTTCTTTCTCTTTTCACTTTAACTAGATAGACATTTTCATATCTAATTTATTTCCAACATTGCATTCTTTTTCTTGAAGAGGGCACCCCAAATCATATAATGTTGGGGCCCTTCACAATAGAGATGTATCCCAAAATGGTATAATTAAATCTTCATCATAATCTTGAAAAGTAGATATTATCACTATTTCACAGACTGGAAACTAAAGTGCTCAGAGATCAATGGCCTCCCCAAGGATATGCCATAGGACCTGGCAGGGTTGCTGTTTGAACCCAGGTCTCTTACACAAAAAATGCACATTCTTCCCACTGCACCCAACTTCTCCCATCAGGGGTGTCATGAAGACTTTAAAAAGGAAGCTCCAGACTCATCAGTAACTATGTTCATAGCAGCATTATTTACAATAGCCTAAAGGTGGGAAAAACTCAAATGGCTGCAGACAGAGGAGGAGATAAACAAAATGTGCTTTATCCACACAGTGGAATACTATTTATGAAAAAAAGGAATGAAATTCTAAAACATCTATCTAGAATGTGGATAACATTATGCTAAGTGAAATAAGTCGTATATAAGAGGCAATGTTGTATGATTCTACTTATGTGAATTCCCTAGAATAGTCTACTTCATAGAGATAGAAAGAATGAGTAATGGTTGACGGGTCAAAGACACAGGAAGTGATTGTTTAATGGGTACAAAGTTTGGGTTTGGGATGATAAAAATTCTGGCGATAGATACTGGTGAACATAACACAACAATGTGAACATACTTAATGCCAATTAATTATACAGTTAAGAATGGTTACCGTGATAAATTTTATGTTATGTATATTTTACCACAATAGAAAAAGTAAACTCCAGACTAGAATGTAAGGTCTAGGCCACAACAGATTTCTCTAGCACTTAATACACTGTGGACATTATTCACTAAGATGACGGGAGAGTATTCCATATCCTTCTTTAAAAGAATTTTCCTGAAAGTCTTGAATATGAAACAAAGGTACCCACTTCCAGATTCTGCACTTTCCAAATTACACACATCCACAAGTCAGCCATAGCGTGCTGTAAAAGGCCTACCCTGCCATGTATCACACACATAGATGCATCCGGGTCAGATCCTAAAACAAAGCATCCATTTCCACTGTCTTCTTTTAGCTACTCACTGTGAACCATTTTCTTAGAAAGACAACTAGAGGTGGACTTGTCACTGGTACTTGAAATAAAGCAGGTAGTACAGCAAGACCATCCCAAGAGCTGGCAGTCCTCACTAAGGTCCCCGGGGTTTGAATTAGATGCCACCCAGCTTTACTCAGGAGTGTTCTGAGGTGCCCTGAGGCTTGCTCAGCTGAGTTCTAGATTGTCATTCTTTAATGAGGATGACTGGCTATGTCTGGAGAGACTCAACCCAATTATCATGAGTCAGATGGGCTCGCTGGCTTCCTGAAGTTACAGCTCCACTGAACTCAGCCCATTTCTAAATCTCAGAAGGAAAGGCTAGTTGAAAGGCAGAGTGTAAGAGTACTGCTTCCCTGAGCTATGTTACTCCCTCTGCCCCCCTCCCCTGGCAAGATCCTATGAAGGGGGTCAGACCCCCAGAGTGAGTGAGAAACTGTCTGGAACTATGAGCGATCAGGACAGTATAAATCTATCCATGGGGATGACCAGCCTGTATAAAATTGTACATGATGTGACAAGATCTCTTGATTTTTAAAGAATATACAGACTCCTTGGACAACTTAACAAGTAATGGGAACTGGTTGTAAGAATACACATTGCCCTAAAAGTGACAGGATCTTGTGAAGCTCAGGAAGATTCAAGCCTCAGAGACATCTGATCTGGAAGGGCATGTGGGATCCATAGCAATTCTTAGCCTGGGCCATGCTTTCTCCTTGACAGAGTGAGTTTGTGGACCTGACTCTAGTGTCCTGTTCATGTGGCACAGGGTCCCTTCTCTGCTGCTTTAACTATGATATTCTCAACCCACCACTTTATCTTCTGCTCATTATGTCCTTCCTCTGCCTTAGGCTTCTTCCTTTTTGACCTCCTTGTAGCTGCCAATTCCTCTAGACATTGATTCACTCCTGCAGCATCATTTTTCCCCCTGACCTGATGTCTTCTCCCTGCTAGCTTCAGCTTCAGTGCCAAACCCTTGATTTTTAGTCCATGCTTTCCAGTTAAATTCCATATATAAAGGAACAGAGGTAATTAATCTGGGTGGCTTGGATAAGGGGACACTGTTTTCATTTAGGGTACCTCATGGGGTGCTGGTTAGCTCATGGAACAATGAGAGTCACCTCGATCTGTAGGGGTACAGAGGACAAGTACTTTCCAGGAGAAGGCACCAGGTACCACATCTTCAGGAAGCAAGAATGCTTTCTCTCTGCCTTATAGCCTGTTACAAATTATCTAGAGTGGTGCCCAGGTGAAAGAAGAGTGGATGTTGTTCTGCTTTATATTTTGCCTTAAATATCTTTTTCACCCTGCTTTTTAAGCTTTTTGTCAGCTTTCATCACCACCCAACCAGGGGATACCTTTTTCCTCTCTAAATTATATTATGTAGCTTCCCAAAGCATTCATTCATTTACTTACCAATTTACTTAATATCCATAGAGTACTTGCTTTATAACAGGTACAATTCTAGGCAATGAAGACATAAAATTCATTCATTTACTTGATAAATATTAATTGACTACCTACAGAGTACCAGGCATTATGCTGTTTTCTGGGAATATAAAAATTAAGACACAGTCCCTGCCTGATATGGAGGAAGAATTCAATAAATACTTGTTGAATAAGCAGGTGCCTTAAAGGAGCTCCCAGCCTAGTGGGCAAGAGAGGCAAGTGTTAGGCAATTACAAGCAGAGAGAAAAGGGCTGTCCTAGAGAAAGTCTGCAGGCAGAGGTCTGGAGACAGCATGAAGGCTCCTCATGTGGTCACTGATGTTTGTGCTGAGACCTGGCAGTGAGCTGAGTTAGCCAGTGACAGGAATAGATGAAGGCAGAGGCCTCCAGGCAGAGGTGCAAAGGCTTGGAAGTAGGGGAGGGAATGAACATTGAGGAGTTGCAGTTGGAGACAGGAGAGATAAAGCAGTGCAATTATGATTTTAAGAACTGGTATGGAAGTCTATACATAGGATAGTATAGGGTCCTCCATTTAAGTACTGGGTCGAATTGAGTGTCAAAGTTCCCAAGGACCTTGCTACTGCTGCCTGCATCCAGTTGGCAGAGGGGCATGAAGATGGTCTGGACTGGTGTTAAACCGCTCTCATTCATATTCCATGGGAGTGAGCTAGTCATTGGAATTCTCTTAACGGCAGGACAGGCTGGGAGAGGTAGATTTTTGGTGGCAGCTAGATCCTTAGAAAAAACTTTCTAGGGAGTGGTCACATCCAGAGTTGTGTAGGTATCCTTGATCCCAGCTCATCCACGGTACCTGATGGTGGTTGCCAGGGAGGTCTTTGGGTAGACAGACAGCTCAATGACCAGGGAGGCACTGGTCAGCCCAAGGTATTTTACGTAGTCTTTTGGGTTGTAAAATTATCTTCCAAAATGAGATTTGACAGGGGCATCTGGGTGGCTTAGTCAGTTAAGTGTCTTACTTCAGCTCAGGTTATGATCTCGTGGTCTATGACTTTGAGCCCTACATCAGGCTCTGTGCTGACAGCTTAGAGCCTGGAGGCTGCTTCAGATTCTGTGTCTTCTCTCTGCCCCTCCCCCCCCTTCATGCTCTGTCTCTCTCTCTCTCTCTGTCTCAAAAAACATTAAAAAATTTTTTAAATGAGATTTGACAATTGCATGTTTAGTCTATAGGAAAAGGTGGACTTTAAGTAGAAAATTGTCAAGAACCATGAAAGACCTGAGATTTTCCTTGCAAGCTAACAAGTTAGCTTATCACAGATTCATGGATGCTGGCAGGCACATGAGGGGCCTAGGTCACAGATAATGGGCTATGTAATTCACAGTAATAGCAATGGCTGAAGGGGTAGCACTTTCTTTTACCAGTTCCCCAAAGCCAATTCCCAGGAGGTGACACAAAGGGGAAGGAGAGGAGCCTGCTTCTGTGATGGGCTGTGTTACAAGAGAGGAGCCCCAAGCTTAGGGAAACTGAATCCTTTATCATGGGCCATAAGCATGCTTGCTCCTATTCTGGGGGGTAACACATGTCTGTCTTCCAAAGCTGGAAGCAATGTGCTCTTTGTCCTACAGAGAGTATCTCTATATTCAAAGGCTATTCATTTTGCAAACACCCTTGAAAAGATAATCCAGAACAAAGGCAGTCAGTGCCTCTGCTTGCAAGATGTTCACAAATGTGGGAAATACTTGGAGAATGGTCTTCCGGGAAAGATGTTCCTCTTTAGCCAGAAGGACTGTGGTTTTGTTTTGGTTTTTGGTTTTTTTTTATGTATTAAACAACTTTTATTTCATTGACTTTCAGTAACATGTCAGATGTCGTATATCCAAGCTTCTCTAAATCCTTGATAATGACAGAATGAATACATTTTTATAATAGTTTATTGTCAAATTGGTTTCCATATAACACCCAGTGCTTCTCCCCACAAGTGCCCCCCACCATGACCATCACCCCTTCCTCCCTCCCCCTCCCCTTTCAGTCCATGGTTCGTTTTCAATATTCAGTAGTGTTTTTTAGATAGCAACTTCCTTTACTGGATCCTTCTGCTCCAGACTCCTAGCTAATGGCAGGCCCCGGAGCTCAGTTCTCAGAGCTCTTCCTTATCTACCTTCCTATCCTTGGGAACTCACTCAGCCTCTTATCTTTAAATCCATGTTGATGATCTCAAATTTACAGTTCACACCTCAACACCACCCCCACTCCCAGACCAGGATATCAAGCTGCCTATGTGGCATCTTCACTTGGTTATCTGCTAGAGGTCTCAAGCATAACATATTTTTTAGTCCCATCCTCCACGTGAAACCTGATCTTTACCCAGGGTAACCCCTCTTAGGAAAAAGTATCATACATTAAACTGCTCAGGCCAAAAATCTCTTTTCCATATGCACACCAATATTCCACAAGCCTTATTCTGTTTTCAAATGATAACCTGTCTCTGATCACCACTGTCCTTCTACGTCATCAACATCCTAGTCCCAATCACCTTGTCTCTGTCTTAAACAACTACCAATTTCTGATCAGCCTCTTGCCTTCTAATCTTGCCCCATACATTATAACCTTCATGGCAGCCAGAGTAATTCTTTTTAAATGCAAATCAAATAATATTATTCTGCTTTCGACCTTCCAGTGATATTCCAAACACATTGAGAATAAAGTTGAAGGTCAAGGCTGTATGCACTCTGCCTCTAAACTTGACCTCATTTGCTACCTTTCCTGTCCATTTCTGCTCTGTCTTTGAAAATGCTGCGCATAAGGCTGTCTCAGGGCTCCACTTTGCTGCCCGACTCAGTTAGGGCTCTATCAGACGTCAGCAGAGCAGAGAACTCTTCCCTGACTATCCTAAATAAAATAACATACCCTCTCTATCCCTCTTTCCTTTTACCCAGGTTTATCATTTTTATTCAACTTTATTATTGCCTGATTTTAAGAAGCAGCTTAGACTATATGCTTCATGACTCAAGAACTTGGTTTTGTTCGTTGACATATCCTCTTGCTTCTAAACAATATCTGACACAGAGTAGATGTTGAATAAATATTTGTTGAATGAATGAATGAATGAATGAATGAATGACAGCTAATACTAAATACAAATATGGAGACAATATCAGGGGCACAGATATTTTGTGCCTCAGTTTTTCTTCTTCAAGTTTTATACATTGACTGATTTCATACAACTATATTTTTCTCCCCACAGGTATATCTTTCAGCTCTTTAATAATTCTGGTTTCTCTCTACAGGATACTTGCCATGTTCTTTCATGTTCTTGTTATGATGGCGTTCAAAATTGAACACAGCCTTCCAAGAAGAACCTGAGTGGTCTATAATTAGCTTTTCCTCTCTCCACAGAATTCACATGCTTGTCTAGAAATACATCTTTAAAGGATAATCTCCCAAGACATAGGCACAGCCACAAAGAAGCCTGTCCAAGGTCAGAGAGTTTAGAGAGTAACAAACGGAATATTTGATTCTTACCAGTTTGCAGTTTTTACAAATCCCCAAACACTCTCCTGAATACATTGGGAAAATTTGTAATCAACCTCATAAATTTAGCCATAGATTGCATATATTTTAAATTGGTCACTCTTTCTTTTAACAAGTAGATACCTGCTATGTGCTAAGTGGCAAGTAAGAGGCTGGGACAGAAAGAAGGGTCCTTGGTCCCTATCTGGAGGGATGCTGAACCCTAGGCACCGCCATTTTGTGTCCATTGCTGTTGTAGTGAAACCTTCTAATCTGGGTCTAATTTCATTTTCATACATTATATTTATTTCCAAAAGCACTTTTTAATGGAAAATTCTATACTGATGGGGTTCCTGGGTGGCTCAGTTGGGTAAGCATCTGACTCTTGATTTCGGCTCAGGTCATGATCTTTCAGTTTGTGAGTTTGAGACCCATGTCAGGCTCTGTGCTGACAGCATGGAGCCTGCTGGGGATTCCCTCTTACTCGTCTCTCTCTGCCAATCCCCTACTTGTGCTCTTTCTCCCCCTCTTTCTCTCTCAATTTCAAAATAAATAAACTTAAAAAGAATTTTATATTCATGAAAAAATATCTTTCATCCAATTTGAAAAACAAAGGAGCAGTGTTTTGCTTTCCCTAGCCTGCCTTCTATTTTGATTATAAAATGATTTTTATTTTTCAGAGATCAATTTTCTGCAAAGGATTTTACAATGGAATACAAAAATCTCAGGTATCTGCCTTTAGCTTATTTTTAAAACCCTTCTTACATATAAATTATATCCTTGTGTTTTATTTTTCATCTTTACTATTGCCATTAAATTAAAACTATTTTAGGAACAACTTTAGATTCTATTTCCATTGCTCTTTTGACATTTCATTGATCACTATCTCACTAACGGTATTAACTTTCTCTAGGGTGCAGAGAGACTAAGAGAATTTATACAAAAATTTCTACTGAATGAATTTCCCCACCTTCTTGGTGATCGTACACCTGCCTTCCTTATAAGGAGAACAAGGAAGTAAATCATGTTGAAGTTGCTTTTAAACACAGCTTTCCTTCTTTACCTGTCCAGGTAGCCTGTTTTCATTTCAGTCTTAATGAAAACTTGTAAATTTACATCTCAAGTTTCTTTTCAAAGCAGCGTAAGTAGTATTTAAAATTATACACCTCAAGAAAAGAAAGATTTTAACGATGTTCAGCTTTGGTCTTGTAATGTTGAAGGTAATTCATTTTTTAATCTGTCTGCACAGCGAGAACTGAAACGAATGGGGATTGAACTACTTTGCCTCCTCTTTCTATTTCCAGGAAGGAACGCTCACGTACAAGGTAAGTCCTAAGCTCTCCGATATATTGCTTTCGCGGTATGCTTGACAAACCTGTCATTTGATTCAGAACCTAGATCTGAAGTCATTTTTTATTTGATCTGTTTGGTTGCTCTTTTGCCATTGAAGGAACGCTAGCAAATTACAGGCAGAGGCAGGGCTGTTCCCATAGCAAAAGCTCTAGGCTTCAGGTAAATAAATACAAAGGTTGCATGGGCATCTTAATGAGGAGAATTAAACAGCTTTTCTACACAATAGGGCTCCTTAATACCTCCATGACAACCATCCTGGTAACTTTTCTAGCTATTCTATTGTACAAGGTCTTCTGCTTAAGAGTAATAATCTTGAGGAAAAAAAGAACTTATTTTAAGAATAAAAAATAACACATTTAAGAGAGAAGCATTTTTTAATGGTTGCAAATGATTTCTAAAAATCAAAGTGGATGATAGTGAATGAGGCTAATAAATAGAATGAATGGTTCTAAGTTTGTGAAAGCTGAGATATTTTTATATTTCAAGGGAAAAAAAGAATGATCATTTTGCCTAAAAAGACATACATATTTTCAACATGACGATGTAAAATATGAACTTTTTAATGAGTTGCCAACATTTTAAGGACTAATCTTTGAAGACTAAAATCGACTTTGATGTTGCTTCATTCATGCGTTTTAAGAGCCGTACTTCTTTCTTGTAAGTGGAGTGACGGAGAGTGTGTTGAATTCCTTGTGTCTTGCTGGGTTTAAACACAGGTGGCTGTGCTATGGGAGGCGCGGAAACCTGTGAAGACTGCTTACTCATTGGACCTCAGTGTGCCTGGTGTTCTCAGGAGGTAAAACAAATGACCTCATTGTGTTTATAAAGACTGCAGTTATAGTTTTGAGGATTCCATAGACGATTGTTGTGATAGTGTCCTGCTTTCTGTGGGGTATAGGAGCAAAACAAATCAGGAAAGAAAAATGTAAGCATTAGTAGCTCACAGTGTCATTCCTGTGATTATTTTCAGGAACAGTTTGTGGAAGTAGTGAATGTCAAATCATTGTGAAAAATACCTAGTTCGGGTTCCTTTAGTAACCTGATCCTTCCTCTTATTTTAAAGTCGTTTCTAACTGGTTACACATCAAATGCCAAGGCTCTGAATAATCAGAGATCACAGAGATGATATTTTCTAAAGTTAAACATACATTTGACTTCAATAGCATAGTTGTACTCCGTCTGAGGATCCATTCGGAACCACTGCCAGGTTCTAAGAGATGTCTTCTAGGTTTGGGGCAAATTTTACTGTTCAGACAGTATCCAGTTCTTTTAAGAATTAAGCTTTCATGAGCTTGGTGACTCTGTACCTCACTGATGACAGAGCCCGAAACAGACATTCCTTATCTGATCAAACGGAAAACTATATAAAAGTAGTATAAGGGGGTGGGCAAGTGTAACAAGTCACTGTCTCTGGTGGCGCCTCAGAGCCATCTGTAAATGATTCCTGAGCTGCCTCAACTCTTCCTGGATTTAAAACAATTCTCTACTGAATCTCATAAAGAGAATCTGAACACAAATCAAAGCATACAAATGCCAAGTTCAGCAAGAACTGAGTAGTATGCTCAAAGGGGAACAAACCTGAGTTCCGGGCTCAGGAGTGGGCTATAATTATTAAATCTCAAATTCCAAGTTGAGTGTATACCATGGAGGAAGGCTTCACAGACACAGCACAAACCCAGCCTTCTCCCTCACTACTGTTCTGACGCACGGGACATACATACACAGGTGAGGGAATTATGCTTTTTTTTTAAAACTCACATATCAAAAGCAGTTTTGAGAATATACAAAGAGAGAACCCCACATTTTTATGTTGACTCCCTGAAAAAGATAGTATTAATTTCATGCCAGAGGCCTGAAACAACAAATTAGTCTACCAATGTGCAAACCTGTAGAATTTTTATTTAAATGCATTTTTTTAGCACTCATTTAGGAGAGTGTCTTAAGTCACTCCTCAGAGCTTCAGTGGTGGATAATACTTGTTAGCCAAATTATTGTCAGCTTTTAAAGCTAGGGTATTCTGAGCACACTCTAACAGTAGAAGTAGTTACATCAGTTGAGGCAACTAAAGCAAACAGTACATAGGCTTCTGTTTAGAACAGATTGAAAAAAACCACGTTCTATGATTACCACCACCTCTGATGCTTTGGCCAACACTGTGGTTACAGGTGGTAGCAGAGACATTGTGTTGAGAAGCGTTTGTCAAGCCACTGTTTGCCTTGGATATAGCATGGGAAGTTACATTGTTTGCTATAACTATAGTCTAGGGCCTCAAATATGCACCAGGCCTGACTGACAAATAATGAATTGCATTCTAAAAAATCAATTTCAGAAGATTGTAACTCTTCTAGTTGGTGAAATAGAGTGACTTAGAATTCTAAGAGATGAGGAAAACCATTTGAGCATTGGTTTGCTTCTTTCCAAGCAGGACAGTCAATGAGTCTCAAGTTTGCCTTTGCCTAGAGCTTCAGCAGCTTGAGAGCAGCCGTGCTATGGGGGAAGACAGGTAGTTATCTCTCAACTCCATCTGGGTCAACATTGCAAGGTCATAATGGCCACATCTATGCCTGGAAACATCATCTGACAGCTTCCTGTTACCAAGAGGATCAGAAGGGGCCTGGGAAACTCCTGAGTCCTAGACAAAGAAAAGTAGTCTTTTACACCATATTCTCTTTGCTTCCCTTCTCCACCTCCAAATCTTGGAGAAAAGTTTTAAAAGACCTTGAACTGGAATACTTTCAGACACTGAGTTTACAGTCCCCTAGAGGTCAACTTTCGTGAAGTAAGGGTACAATAGAGGGATAATGAATGTATCTACAAAGGAAACCAGAAGAGAGAGCTAGACAGGGAGGTGTCTGTCACAGTCTTTGCCCTTTCAGAACTGACAGGAAAGGCTCTCTTTGTCATTGGATTTGGTAATAGACACATGGAGAACTAAGACAGTCCAGGAGCCTACAAGTCAATCCAAAGAGATATTTGTATGGAATGACATTAACTTTATAACCCAACTGTTTCAAGGATCTGGTGGTCATGGCACAGAAGAAGCTTTAAAGAAGTGATTATCAAGGACAAAATAGCAACACAAACAAACAACTGGTAGGGGAGTTCAACTATGTATAATTAAAAGGAGAACCCAATTTTACTCAGAATTTCACTGGCAAAATTTTCTGGTTATTCTGCTATAGCTTAATTTTAGACCTACAATTAACATCGGGCACATAGGGGTATGATATACTGAATATGGCAAGCTGCCTGACTAGCAAAACAAGCAAAAAAAATTTTTTTTCTTATAAAGAAATGGAGACCTGTCTTCTTTTTCTCTTTATTGTGTTTTTTTCTCTTTTTTAGAATTTTACCCATCCATCAGGAATTGGAGAAAGATGTGATACCCCAGCAACTCTTTTAGCTAAAGGATGTCAACTAACCTTCATTGAAAATCCTGTCTCCCAAATAGAAATACTTACAAATAAGCCTCTCAGTGTAGGCAGACAGAAAAATAGTTCTGACATTGTTCAGATTGCACCTCAAAGGTTGACTCTTAAATTGAGACCAGGTATGTTATGATTTACATGAGCATCGGCTCATGTAAATAAATCTACCATCATATATGGTAATACCATTATTAAGCTAATAGATCTGGTACCATGTTACATATCATTGATTATTATGACTCAGATTTCTCATTCTTAAGGAAATAGAAAATTGCTGCCTAATACTTTTCTTCATTCACATTGGTCACTTGCATTCCAAATACACTACTAAAATCAGCTTATCTAATAGTAAGCATTTGAATTACTCAAATGTTTTTAGGGCTTACCTCACATTTCTTCAAGTGTTGTAATGTAGCCTTAAACTCGTCTTTATTTTCTTTTCTCCTGCTAAAACCACATACAAAAAATTCTGCTTATCTTCCATCTAAATGGATGCTAGTTCTCCCAAGGAGATATAAAATATCCTAACTTTTACTTCCTTCAGAAGCTCTAAACTCACTGCTGAAAGATTTTTCATGGGCTCATTCACTTGTAAACTTGACCAGGTAGTTTATGGAATCTTACTGTAATGAAATAGCCAGTTGGCCCAGTAAATGACTATTCACAAGGAAGTCTCAAAGTATTTTTAAGACTTTGGTTTTCTTGTGTGGGCTTTGCAGGCAGTGAACAGACCCTGCAAGTGCAAGTTCGCCAGACAGAGGATTACCCAGTGGACTTGTATTACCTCATGGACCTCTCGGCCTCCATGGATGATGACCTCAACACAATCAAAGAGCTGGGCTCCCTTCTTTCCAAGGAGATGTCTAAATTAACCAGCAACTTTAGACTGGGCTTTGGCTCTTTTGTGGAAAAACCCGTCTCCCCTTTTATGAAAACAACACCAGAAGAAATCGCCAACCCTTGCAGGTAAGTAAATGATTCTCTGGCATCTTTAAACACTGATTTTCTGTAGAGATAGCCCTGCTCTGAGCGAAACTTGCCAGGAGCTTGCTAACTCCCTGGCATTTCCCTCCTGTCAAGTTGGATCTCAGCAGCTCTCAGTGGCCTGGGCTCTTTGGAACTAAGCTGGCCTCATCTTAATACCTGGTTCTAGTCTTAGGTTCTTTCAGCATCCTCACATCTGTCTTCCTGTGTAGCATCATTTTTCAGGACATGGAAAATTTGGCTTTGTGTTTGGTAGACAAGGGAAGTGATTCTTAGGCTATAGGTTTCAATGGCCTGTGTCCATCCACAACCCCTCAGAGACCTTCTATTCCCAACGGCTGCCACTTTCTAAGGCTATTTGACAGTAATCCACACTTTCTCCATGACAATGACTTCTGCCAAAATAACAATTTGTATAGCTCCCTCTGACATATTTTGGGAAATTTGGATTTCTCTTATTATTTGCAAGCTTCACTGCTACCCAATTCAGTAGGAAATTAAGCATTATGGACTCTACTATAATCTGCTATTATCACTATTCAAACCATGTGTTATCCAGGCAATGGTCAAGGACAAGTTGTTTTGTGATGGCATACCTATACAGTCAATGTCATGTTCAAAATCAAATTATTCAATATCCTATTTAAAAGAGTTACCATTGCTCTGTGCCAGACATCATATAAAGGTTGCAGATATATGACCTCATTCAATCTTCATAATAACAGCAGTTCAAAGCAGGTTTTATCATCCCTATACTCAGAGGAAGTAACAGAGGCTCTGAGAGGCTAGTAATTTTCCCAATGCCACATGACTAATCAATGATCTGTACCAAAATCTTGGTTTGTCCAAAACCAAACCCTTTACTGCTATGAATCTAGTATATATGCAATGATTTTCCAAAAGTATATTGACTTCTAATACTTTTATACACCCAAGGCTTCAATCTCTAAAAGATATGCACCTTTATAATATCATTTAAAAACATTTCAGTGTGGTTCCCAACTAGAATCTGACATAGACAAAAATAATTTGACTATGAAAGTAACTCATCACTGATTGTAACGGTTAGGTATTATTTGGTTGTAAGCACCAGAGATAGTAGCTTAAGAAGGGAAGGTTTTTGGGGATGCGTGGGTGGCTTAGTTGGGCATCTAACTTTGGCTCAGGACATGATCTTACAGTTTGTGAGTTCAATCCTCTCATCAGGCTCTGTGCTGATAGCTCGGAGCCTGGAGCCTGCTTCAAATTCTGTATCTCCCTCTTTCTCCTCCTTCACCACTTGCACTCTCTCTCTGTCTCTCAAAAATGAATAAACATTAAAAAAATTTTTTTAAGGGAGGTTTCTTTTTTCTTTCTCAAATGAAAGGAGTCCCGACAAAGGCAATTCAGGGCTGGTGTGGCAACTCCACACGGCAGGGATCTGGGCCTTTTCTGCTTTCCACTCTACCATCATTGGCTCTTGGATTTTATCTTGAAGGCCCAAGGGGTTTTCTGGGATGCAACTCCTCATTTCTTCATTCCAGGCAGGAAATAAAGGAAAAGAGGGGCAGATCAATAACAGGCACTGTCTTTCTTCCCATCTTTTATTTCCAAGTATAATCAACATGCACTAAGATGCAAACATCAGTTTGATGAGTTTTGACAATTGAAAATACCAATGTAATTACCACATAAAACATGATGTAGAGCCTTTCCATCACCTCAGAAAGCTTCTTTGTGCCACATTATAATCAATTCTATTTACCCAGAGACAACCATTTTCTGATTTCCATGATTTAGATTGGTTTTGCCTATTCCTGGATTTCATATAAATGAAATGGTATAGTATATACCTCTTGTTTCTGTCTTCTTTTGTCCAGTATAATGCTTCTGAGATTTACCTATACTTTTATGTTTATCAGCTGTTTGTTCCTTTTTGTTTTAAGTAATCCTCCATTGTATGGATTTACTACACTTTGTTTATTCATCCTTTCATTGATGGACATTTAGGTTGTTTTTCATTTCTTGCCTATCATGAAAAATGCTGCATGATCACTTGCCTATAAATCGTTGTGTGTATATGTTTTTATTTTTCTTGGATAGATACCTAGAATTGGAATTACTGAGTTGTATAAGTTTGAATTTTTTTTTTCAAAAAATTTTTTTAATGTTTTATTTATTTTTGATAGAGAGAGAGACAGAGCATGTGAGGGGGAGGGGCAGAGAGAGAAGGAGACACAGAACCGGAAGCAGGCTCCAGGCTCTGAGCTAGCTGTCAGCACAGAGCCTGATGCAGGACTCGAACCCACAAATGTGAGATCTGACCTGAGCCGAAGCCAGAGGTTTAACCGACTGAGCCACCCAGGCGCCCCAAGTTTTAATTTTTAAAGAAACTATCAGATTATTTTCCAAAGTAGATTTGCCATTTTGCATTTCCATCAGCAGTGTGTTCCAATCATTCCAAATCCTTGATTAACACTTAGTATAGACAGTCTTTCTAATTTTAGCCATTCTAATAGCTATGTATATTGTTGTAGCTTTGAGTTGCATTTCCTTAGTAACAAATGATGTTTAGCATCTTTTCATGTGTTTTCCTTCCATTCTCATCTTATTTGGTGAGTTATTTTTCTCAAAAATTTTGCCCACTTTTAAAAATTAGATTTCCTTTTTAATATTATGTTATATAAGTTCCTTGTATATCATGGATAAAAGTTCTTCATCAAGTATATGTTTTACAAATATTTCTTCCCCACCTGTGGGTTGTATTTTTATTTTTCTAGCAATGCCTTTGGCCAAACAAAAGTTTCTAATTTTGTTGGAGTCCCATTTATCAATTTTTAATTTTATGGCCACTTGTGTTTTTTCTCCTAAAAAATCCTTACCTTAGCACATATCTCAAATATTCTTCCTGTTTTTCTTTTAGAAACTTTATAGTTGAAGCTCTTGCATTTAGGTCTATGACCTCAAATTAGTTTTTGTATTAGAATGAGGAAAAGGCTTAGGTTCATGTTTTGTTTTCATGCAAATACCTAATCTCTCCAGCACTATATGCTAAGCAATTTCCTTTCTCCACTGAATTACCTTTATATCTTTGTTAATAAGTAATTGATTATATATGTATGAATGTAATTCTGGACACTCCGTTCTGTTCCCCTGATCTGTCGAATATAACCAGGTAACCACCAATGACTTCCAGTTTTTATTACTGCAACTTTATAGAAATCCTAAAATCAGGAGCATAAATTCTCCAACTTTGTTCTTTTGTTTTGCTTTTCTAGATCCTTTGTATTTCCACAGAAATTTTAGGATCATATTGTCAATTTCTTCAAAAAATATGCTGAGATTTTTATTAGAATTGCATTGAAATAAGTCAATTTAAGGACAATGGACATCTTAAAAATACTGAATGTTCCAATCATTGCATATGACATATATTTTCATTCATTTAGATCTTGTCTTCTTTCTGTCAGCAATGGTTTGTCATTTTCAGGGTAGATATCCTACACATCCTTTGTTTGATTTACTCCTAGGTGGTTTTCTAAAATGCTATTGCTAATGGTGTTTTCTACTTATTTGTTGGTAAAATATAGAAATGCAATTCTAAATATGTATTATATATTTTGCATATTCACATTGCATTCTGCAGCCTTGATAAATTTTCTCATTGGTTCTAGTCTGATTTTTTTATAGATTCCTTAGAACTTTTTATGTACATGATTATGTCATTTATAAGAGCCTCTTCCTCTTCCAATACTTATCCCTCTTCTTTTTCTTGCCTTATTATACTGGTTAAGGTCATTAACACGATTTTAAATAGAAGTGTAGAGAGATGTCACTTATCTTGCTTATGATCTTAAGAGAAAGACTTCAATGTTTCACCATTGGTTCTATTATTAGTTCCTGTGTTTTTGGATTCCTTTTATCAGATCAAGAAAGTTCTTTTCTATTCCTTATTTGGTAAATTTTTAAAATAATCATAAATGGATGATGAATTTGATTTCTTGATTTAAGGAGTTTTGCTAGAAATTTCCCCCAACTCCTTACCCTTTCATCTCATTGATGAGGACCTTGTTACATGGCCACTGCCAGCTGCAAAGGAATCGTATTGCTACCCCAAATGAAATCATGTTTCTGGTAGTAGGGAAGAATAGCAGTTCTGGTAACACTGCATAAAGAGCTTTCTAGAGAATAGATTTATGCTATGTATTAAATAGTAAGATGTGATTACTACTATCGATTGATTTACTTGTGAAGGGAAATAAACTTGGTTCTAACAGCCTCCCAAAGCAATTTCTAATGCTCTTTCCCCCCTTTTTAAAAACAGAAAATGTTGTATTTGTTTAAAATTTGTATTTATTTATTTATTTTTGTATTTATTTACATCTTTGGTATACTATGCTTTGGTAGAAAGTCTAGTTGTGCAGTTTCATCTAGGATTACAAAGTCCTACCTCTGCTCCAGGGGGCTTAGTTAAAATAATTCTTTCTGTCACAGGTCAGATAGGATGTAGTAGTATGAAGTACAATAAGGACCATGGGAAACAATGAGTAAGGGACGTTATCAGAGAAAACAATGAAAATTAACAAACCAATGGTTCAGCTAAGCTGGCAGCCCATCATCTAACAATAAAACCCTGTCCTTAATCAGGTTTCTAGAAAAAAAAAAGCAGTTTGGCTTTTCATAGCTCTGACTGCATTTCATTCATGCATTCATTCATTCATTCAGTAAAATTTACTGTGCTCCAACTAGGTACCTAGCATTGTGCTAGGCATGGAGATATCTGGAAGAAAAAGATTTATACTCGGTCCTCAAAAAGCAGAAATTTTGGGGGGGCAGGCACACAGTATAGCATGGTGATTAAAAGTATAAGCTTTGCCCTCAACCTTGCATTAGGCTCTGATTTGTCTACTCACTTATAACATCAACTTAGCTGAACATTTTCACCCTTAAAGCTTCAGTTTGGAATACTGATCACACAGAGTGGTTCTAAAGATTGGGTGAGGTAAGTAATGAAGCACTCGGACTGGGCTTCACCATGAAGCTCTCTGTAAA
Organism: Suricata suricatta; assembly: GCF_006229205.1. Classification (NCBI taxonomy): domain Eukaryota; kingdom Metazoa; phylum Chordata; class Mammalia; order Carnivora; family Herpestidae; genus Suricata; species Suricata suricatta. The sequence continues at coordinate 68,841,054 of NC_043702.1, forward strand.
TGGTAGTTACCACCAACATCAATAAGGTGAAGTTGGAGGGGAGAGCAGAGCATAGCACAAGGTGTAGTGAATGGAGTCCCAAAGGAGAATCACACATTTGATCTCTTGAAAGGTCAATATTTTCCAAAGGTGTTTCTTTTATTATTTGTAAAATTCACCATTAGTTGAAATTATAATGAATTATTTCCTGAAACATTATATTTTTTCCTTGCCTTTCACCTCCCAAATTCTTCCAGTTTCTCTGTCCAGATACCACCCCCACCGAGACATATATGCACCAAGAACTCAAATACCAAACATAATCGTCCTTTGATCAATCCAAACCTTATAATTATAGAATAAAATGTTGTTTGGTAGGAAGGCAATGAGAGGAAAAAGTGAGGGGTTCTTCAGACCTGGGTTTAAGTCATAATTTTGGACAAACAATTTACTCTCTTTTAGTTTGTCTCTTCATGTATAAATGGGGATAATAATATTCATGTTCCAGGGTAATTATGAGAATTGAATAAGGTCAGAATATAACAAACATTCACAACAATATTAATTTTCTTCCTCTCAATCATTCTTAATATTTCTAGTTATTTTAAAGTAGAATCCTCATACTTCTAGATCTCAGCACTTTCTTATACTTTCAAAAAATTAAGACCCCATAGGGGCACCTGCATGGCTCAGTTGTTTAAGTATCCAACTTCGGCTCAGGTCATGATCTCACAGTTTGTGGGTTTGAGCCCCTCGTCGGGCTCTGTACTGACGGCTAGCTCGGAGCCTGGAGCCTGCATCAGATTCTGTGTCTCCCTCTCTCTCTGCCCCTCCTGCTCTCATGCTCTATTTCTCTCTGTCTTGGTAATATATAAACATTAAAAAAATTAAGAAAAAATTAAGACCCCATAGAGCTTTAGTTATATGGTTTGTAGCTATCAAAATTTGGCATATTAGAAAATAAACTGAGAAATTTTAAAAATAATTATTCTGGATTCATTTCAGAATTCCAATAAGAAACACACTGTACATTATTATAAAATCACATCTTATAAAAAATAATTATATTTTTCATAATAAAACAAAAATTAGCAAGAAGAGAAACACTGTTTCACATTTACATTTACTGTGTACATTTACATTTACATCTCATGTCTTTTTCTGCATTTAGTTTGTTGCAATATTTAGTTTTGGTTGAATTCCACAAAGAAAGTCAAATCTCACATAGATATATAGTTGGAAAAGGGAGAAGCATTTAATAGCTTTTACAATGTCTGTGGACATTCTTTGATACTACATTCAAACTAGACAAGAGGTAAAAGTCAGTGTCAAGCGGAGTCTGAAACAATATCAATGAACTTTTCATAAAGCCATTGTTCCGTCTTGCACTTTGAATGGCTGTTTTACTTATGTATGTGGTTTTGTAATATAATACTTTGGTCATTTGGAAAGTATTTTTTCAGTGAATCGCATAGATCTTCTAAGTTTCCGTTAACACAGTGTCGAAAAAAAGTCACATTTGTTAATATAACCATAAATCTCATCAGCTAAGTCTTGAAGTACTGAGAAGATATTAATCTCATGGTAGCAGATTAAAATGTTCCAATACTAATTTTCTAGTTACCTCAAATTTTATCATTGGCAACAAATATTGACAGCTGTTTTCCTTGAAGGACAGGCTTTCCTCATGTTTAACAACATATCTGCTAAATACCCACGTTGGAATATAGTTTGGCTGCCACACATTTTTTCAAGTAAAAATCTTCTATAAAAAAAGGGCCAGTTGAGTTCAAACAATTGCAGAAGTTTATTTCCACTTTAAACATTGTACTTCTGTGTGCTGCAGAAATGCTGCATATTTCCCATGTGGTTACACAGAAATATTTTATTATTTACCTTTAAATTTTTTAAGTAGGCTTCATGTCTAATGTGGGACTCAAACTGATGACCCCAAGATTAGGAGTCACTTGCTCTACAAACTGAAACAGGCAGGTGCCCCAGAAATATTTTTTTAAAAAACACGTACTCAAGGGTATAGACTTAATAAGATTAATAACTTTTACTGCTTTATCAAGGATAACCAAATAAAAGTAGCAATTTTATTATGATGATAAATGCTTGCCAGTACAAGTCATAAGAACCACCAGCCAGTTTCAAGTCATTGCCTTGATCCCTCGCACCGGCAGTTTCACTCACCGTTGCTTTTGCGGCATCCGTGCAAATGTCAACACAGTGAAAAAGACAAATAACATCTTTTATTATTATCAGAAAATACTTTGACCTGATGGCCTCTCTGAAAATGTCTCAGGGACCTATGTGGGTCTGTGCACCACACTTTAAAAACCTGTTAAATCTAATCTCTAATGCTTTTTGGAGTAGCTTTCTCTCTTTATCTTCCTTGGATGCAGGGTCACTAAAACATTTTATTACATCATGTAAAGAATGCTAAACTGGCTTACATTTTTTAAAGATGTTTTCCTTATGCTGTTGTTTAAGACATAATAACAAAAATGTATTTTCTTCATTTTCATATTTGTAGATAGCTTGTAATATGCATTTTAAAATATTTAATAGTAGAAAGGTCAAATTTTCTCCCTCTATCAAATATTTTAAGAGATTTCTTTTTTAACATCATTCCATATGTGCTATGTTTTGTTTTGTTTTGTTTTGTTTTTTGATATGATACCAACAATGAGGGATTCATTATAGTTTTGCCAAAGAGGAAGTGGAACCATGAAATGCTTAGATCTCTTACCTGTACACACACATAAACACATCTGAGTGTACAGAACAGCTTCTTATTTCAAAGATAATAACTAGTCCATGTGAGAATACAGACAAAAAGAGGAAAATGGAAATTATTTCTAGTTCCACTCAAAATGATGGTGTTAGCTATTTGGTATTTATCATTGTAATATTAGTTTATGGATATTTGTTTAAAACTCTAACAAAAACTATAAATAGTATTTTTGTATATTGTGTTTCACAATTATTCTGCATTTTATTTTTTAGTTTATTTATTTTGAAAGAGAGAGAGTATGAATGAGGGCCAGGGGGAGAGCAGAGAGAGAAGGAGAGAGAGAATCCCAAGCAGGCTTGGTGCTGTTAGCACAGAGCCCAGTGCAGGGCTCAATCTCACCAACCATGTGATCATGACCCAAGCCAAAATCAGCAGTCAGACGCTTAACCAACTGAGCCAACTAGGTGCCCTTATTCTGCATTTTAAATGGAAATCTATTGTTATCTAGGGATTCAAAATCAAAGTATTTGGTGATGAGTACCTACTTCCTTAAATTACTATGCTAAGAAAGTAACAGCCCAATATGAGCATTTGTTAGAGGAAGGACTCTGACCAAAACAGAAGCAGTCTCCACTCAAAATTTCCTGGCATGACCCAATCCTGACTACTTCGGTCTCCTAGCACGCGTGTGTGTTTACTGAATTAAGCTAAAATTTCACTCCATTTTCCAAAAGCATAGCATTCTACTAAGACCTGCCTAGCAATTCTTACCAACAAAGATGTAAATTTCTTACAAAGATAGGAATGCTAGTTCTTTAGTTTCAGAAGACCTTCTCAAATGCCACTTTTGTACGGTGTGAGAAAGCAGCACCAAATAAAAGATTAAACTAACAATTTTCAAGAATACTTAGATTATAGAGACAATGGTACACCTCACATAGTTGTATACTTTTTATCTCATATAACTTTCACAAGAACTTCATGATGTGGGTCTACCAGTCTCATTGTACAGATGAGGAAACTGAGGCCCAGCAATGTTAAGTAATATACCCAAGAATAGATTACTTCTCAGTCTTTTTATTCTAAATCAAATGCATTTTCTTCTAGCATGCAACTACTTTAAATGTGATTGGAGCAATTAGAACAAATGATAAATTATTGTCATTTGATAGGTAACAATTTGAAAAAAAAATTAAACATCTTCCTTATATAACTCTGTAAAACACATCTCATTTTTAAAGGTTGAAAAAAAAAAGTTTTAAGGTATATATATCCAAAAAGAGCATACAGAAAAGTAAAAGACAAACCACAAAGATGAAAGGTTAATATTTTTAAAGAGAAAAGGTTCTTAAAATTAGGTTAGAAAATAAAAAACACCCCAATAAGAAAATTAGCAAAGGGTGTAAGGTGCCAATCGGCAAAAGCAGAAATACAAACTGTTCATAGATATGAACAAGTGTTCAGTCTTAGTAGCAATAAAACAGAAATGAAACTTTAAATTAAGATGCCATTTTAAACTAATCAACTGGTGTATTTTTGTTTTGTTTTTGCTTTGTATTGTTTTGTTTTTAATGACGTAACTGATACAAACTTTCTGGAAAGGAGTTTGTTAATATGGACCGAAAAGTAACCCAGCAATTTCTCTGGAATCACTTTTCAGCAGAGAGATAGCATAGACCGCACAGGTGTACGCAGAAGGATCACTACATTATTTAATTATGGAAAGATTCATAAAACAAAATTTTATTAATAGATTATCAAATAAACTGTGATATATTTTATAATGATTAACATTTGTTTTTATTTTCTTTTTTATACTTTTATATTAAATTTTCTTCAGTGAACATGTATTATTATTTTGATCAGTAAAAAAACACACAACTCTAGAGATGCCACTGGCCAAATCTAAGATCTGTAGTCAAGTCTGTGCTACATGCTGTGTAAAAGTGATTTGAGTAAAAGCGATATTAATGGTTAGTGAGCACGTAACTGAAAAGCTCATTGTGCTGTGTTCTTTGCATAGTTTATCTCATTCAAGCCTTACAACTGTCTTACTAAGTAGATACTCTCTGTGGTCAGCACTCAGAGCTTCAATGAAAGCTGATGCAAGATATTGAAAATAAGAGAATACAATTGCCTTCTGAGAATTAAAGTTAAGTATCATGAGTCAAAAAGGAAATACAGAAAGTTCCCTGGAAACTATAGGCTGGCTTCCTGGGCCCACCAGACCAGGTGTCTTGACAGAGCTGAAAGAATGAAGAGGCCTCTAGGTTTACTCACAGGAGGTTAGGGGAATGCAAAGGAAGGGTGGTCCGAGAGGCAGGTGTGGGCCACATTCACCCAAGAGGCTTAACCAAGGCCCTTCCAGAGTTTCTAGTCCGGTTGGCTATCAGAACTTCCCAAACTTTGTTAGCTGAGGAAGTCAACCACAGGTGAGGGAGGAGCCAGATATGACCAAGAGCATCCATTCTGGAGTTGGCTGTCTTGGGACATCTCAGACTGCTGGGGTCATCTGACTCCCCTTGTTCTAAAGCCCGAGGACTTATTGGATTATGATCTGCTTTCTATAAAAGTCTACTGACAGGAAAAAAAATCTCTACTTTGGCAGGTACTAGCATTTTGGTCCCAGGAGAGCTCCATTTCTCAGTGTGAATGAATCCATAATCACTCTGATTTGTATAGTTGATTCTCATTATTCATGGGAGTCTTGCTCTATAAAGTATCCTCAAATACTGACTTAGCCAATGCTAAATAATTGCTCCTAGAAAAAACCCAGGATTAGGTTCATGCAAGCCACTGGCCATTTTTTCCCCAACTTATCAATATATAACTTTATTTTCTGTGTCTTTCTGTTTAAAGACATCTTATTTAATATATATTGTTGATACATTAGCTTTGCACTCACAACCAACAACACTATAACTCATGCCAGAAGAAACTTACCTAACACACATATTTTCTCTGTAAGGCACATCACAGCCTTCTTGTACTTGGGCACAATAAACAACACTTCAGCACTACATTGGAGGACCATTTTAAACAGTGAAATCACCAATAAAAATAACAAAAGTGAAAAAACAAAAAGAAACCAAGTAGACCACAAAAAGGACACTCGTTTACAATATGAGAAATGAAGTGAGAACCTAGAGCCTTGTTTGACCTCAGCTGGAAACATGTGAATCAGGTGACTCAAATGTTTTGCCCTTCTATGTGTGTATATAAATGACTCAGAAAGTACTAAAAGTATTGATATGGGCCTTACAAAGCGATTTTAGTAAGTAGGTGAATTCTCAGATATGGAATCTGTGAGTAATGAAGACTGACTCAGGCAGATGAACTTGGTCAAAAACAGGAGTCTGACCCTGAACAATGCCCCAGCTCTTTGTGTGCTGGTGATGCAGGCTACTGACACTGAAAAGCTGTTCTTACAAGAATCCACCAGCTCTCCCCAGGCAGCATAGTATCACCTAACTGCGAACTACTCTTTTTTGTTTCTGCACTTCTATACAAGTGTTTCTCAAACATTAGAATGAATCACTGAGCCCACTGCTCACATATCTCACTCAGTAGGTCTGGAATAGGATCCCAGATTTCGCATTTATAGCAAGCTCCCACATGATGTTCATGCTGCTGGTTCAAGGACCATACTTTGAAAGCCTCTGCTCTATACTATTATCTCCATTTTGCAAATGAAAACCCAAATCTCAGACAGGATGAGTAACTTGTCCAAGGCCTCGTCCACAATTACTAACTGGCTTTCAGAATAAGATGTGGCTGAGTTCATGATCAGCTTTTTCGGTTCAACTGCAGTATCTTTGGGGCAGATCCTATCTTAACATAGCATTTCTCCCATGTGTCAACTGTTCTAAGTGGTAGTCTTATTCCCAGCCAGGCACACAACAGTCTGTTCAGTCATAATAGAATCGAGCTACCGAACCAAGAGTCCTGCTCTGACTTTTGGGTGCTTGGCAGGCCGGGCTGGGAGTACAGGAAGGAGCAGAGAAGAAAGAAGACAGGTATCTCTCTGAGTCTTGCTACAGGATGACTCATACTTGATAATAGCTTAAGCTATCTGAATACAAAGGAATTGTTGTCATCATGCAAACTTAATGGTAGATTTTGGTTGAGAAGCACTGGAAAGTAGTGATTACACACGGGCACACACACACACACACACACACACAGAGGAGTGGGGAGTCTGACTTGATTATCTGTTATCTGAGCTTGAATCAGAGTAAAACACACAGTAAGCTCTAAGTGTGAGCTAAGATGGTCAGTTTGGAAGGGGTAGGTGGGAGATCATGAAAAACCTTAACGGGGAGATTCATAATCAAGTTACAGAGTCAGGCACTCGAAGAAAATTCATCTTCACTTAAGATGAAGTCACTAGGCTATTAGATCCTCTAATTGCGTGCCATATTATATTTCATCAAGAACATTTTTACATCTTACTTTTGCAGTAGTATTCCATACTTCTGCTTACCTACATTTGGATTCAAGCACATTCTGCCATTGACAAATGATGCTGAAAGATTCAATGAAATTGTGAAGAATCAGAAAATTTCTGCTAATATTGACACGCCAGAAGGTGGATTTGACGCAATTATGCAAGCTGCTGTGTGTAAGGTATGCTGAGGGATAACACAAACTGCATCTCTTATTAGCAAACCTGTTTTGAAAAGCTTAGCTAACTTTATCTTTCCTTTAATTGCCACATTTCCACGTTCATGAGAACACAAAATTTCCAAAAATTTGTAATTCAGTCATGTTGAAACGGACATTTTTTATGCCTGATATTCAAATAATCTAATGAAAATACAGTAGTATTAGGAAAAATTGGTTAAAACAATAGTCAGATATGACCAATTTTCAAAGATCAAGATCAGATTTGTTTTTGAATGAACCATGGTAAAAATGAAAATCACAGGCAGAAATTAATTAAAAATAAAAATGCTCTGATCAGTATAAAGTTCTACATAAGATTAGACATCTATTGTTCTGAGCCAACGAAATAAATAACAGAAGCTACACTGTCCCTACAACAATGCAGGAAAACTGCTCCTCCTTGACAATCAGACAGGTGTCCAAGGGAATGACTCCCCTGTCCAGGTGACAGGGCTTCTTGGAAAATACCAAGAAACAGACAGGGCTGAAGGTCCTGGAAGGCAGAGGAGCCAAAGTATTAGGGAAAGAGGGAAAAGGGGCCAAGTGGGATGGTGCTGCCAGTATGAGCTTTCGTCCTGCTGGTTCCTGGACTAATACCGATCAGAGGGGAGAGCTCTGCTAAGAAACAGACAACAGATTGTCTTAAATAGCCATACACTGGGGGTCGTATTTTGAAAAAAAATTCTTACATTTCTATTACATTAATAAGTTTTGAATGATATCAGTTGAAAAAGAAAAATGTGCCTAAATGTTGGGTGACATTTTAATAAAACAGGCATACATTCACTGTGTATTGCATTCCTACTAGTTTTGCTTCAGCTTGGGTTTGGAATGATCTATGACCTCCCTCATTCCTTCTTCTCATTTTTCTGGCAAATTGAAAGCTGGGCAGTAAAAATAATTATGTAAAAGTCAAGATCAACTGGATAGTGATTATAGTGGAACTGTTTCTTTCTGAAGCATAAATCATCTAAAAGTGTTATCCAAGAAAACACAAATGCCATAGAATTTCATATTTTAAATTTATTAATATTATCAACTCACAAGAGATGAAAAGGGCCAAAATAGATAGATCAGCAATATAGTTTTTATGGTCTGAATGTGTCCAATCATAATTGATCCTCTCTCAATAAATGCCTGCCTCTATCCCATACAACCCAAATATTTCTTTCTTACTGTAGGAAAAAATTGGCTGGCGGAATGACTCCCTCCATCTCCTGGTCTTTGTGAGTGACGCTGATTCTCATTTTGGAATGGACAGCAAACTGGCAGGCATCGTCATTCCTAATGATGGGCTCTGTCACTTGGACAACAAGAATGAATACTCCATGTCAACTGTCTTGGTGTGTAACCTGCACTCTACACAGTTTTTTGGGCTTCAAGTAGGCAAATGAAGCAACAATTGCTGTAGTACCCAGCAGAATAACCCACATTTGGTGAAAACAGTACACATTTTCTGATTTGAGATTAACAAATTGCCCTTAGAGCTTTGGACAGACGCCCAGATGGATGGTGGGGCTATGTAAGAAGTCTGGGTCCATTCTCAACGACAGCCCTAGAAGGAGTCTTAGGCCAAAAAAACCAGTCACCTAGGAGTTTCAGTGAATGATGGTCCCAGAGTCATGCCCCCTAAGTAATGCCATGCTTTTATGCACCACAGTGCTCCATGGGGTACAACTAGTCAAGTACTGCTTGGCTCGTGCTTATTCATATTTGGCTTATTTTTGTTATTTAAAAAATGCTGGTAACATTCAAAGTAAAAAAAAAAAGCTCTTGACTTTTGTAAAACAAAGTAAAATTTTCAGAGCTCTTTGATTTACATGATCATATTTGATCCTCACCTGAGCCCTCAGACCATGGTGCTGCCACATGCGAGCACATGTTCTCCCCTCTGACTGGAATGCTCTTCCCTTCTAGCCTGCTGACTCTTAATTATCCTTTAAAACCCAACTTACTTATGACTGCTCCTTGCCCTCTGCTAAACCCCAGAATTATCATCCCTCCCTTCGCTCTAGTACATAGATGTCTTCTTACCCATCTCCATGCTGAAATGTGTTTGCTCATATTTGTTGGTCTTTAATGTTAATGTTCCTTGGGGCCCAGATGAGTGTATTATCTCTATCTACTGACAGCACAGTGCCTGAAACACAGTGGGTGTTGACTACGTATGAAATAAAATTGAATTATGAAGCAGCAACCAGGGAAGATCATATTATCCCCAATAACACTTGGGAAAATATGGTACAGAGAATTCAAGTGACTTCTTAAAATGACAGTGCTATATATAGAAATATATATAAGGGAGAGAGAGATAAAAAGAAAAAAAAGAACCCAGAATTCTAACATCAGATTGGAAAAACTATTCCTGAAAAAAAGAATTCAGTGACATAATATATATTATATATCTTAGTTATAATACATATATATTAGTTTTAATATATATTACATATATTAGCTTAAAATCCACAAATGAATCATAAATTACCTGCTACCATTCCTTGACTTAAATTTCTAAATTTCAACATGAGTGTTTTCCCCTATTGACAAATAGTATTCCTCAAACTTGACCAATAGTAGTCCTCAAAGATATATATTCTTTCATCATGTAAGTTGTCTTTCCATATTACGATATTCATGAGAGTAGGCACATTTTTGTGTTTTAGCCTTTGAGAGCCAAGAAACTGTGGGAACATGGATCTCTTTTTCATTACTATTTCTTGCAATTATTCAAATGCTCCCTTAATAGACATCTCTGAAAAAACAGGATCTTAGAAGCAAATGTTACTTGTTGCTTGGTATGACCTTCTCATCTAATAAAACTTTAACTAATTTTTGCTCAGTAAGTTGGTACAAATACATGGAAGTTGTGGGTGATTTCCATGTTTGCCTGCAGCATAGTTCCTTGGGTCCTTTGAACACTTCCTACGCACTCAATGCTGGGCCAGGCTCCTGGGGCCACAAAATAAAAATACATGGTTCCTGGCCTTGAGGAGCTTACAATATAATTATGGAAATTAAAATGATTTAGGTCAAATAGAAAACCATGTTTACTCATCTATGAAGGGCTTCACAGTAATCCTTGGTATACATGCACATCATTTGAAAGTGTGAGAATGTGGAGATAGGAGGGGCCACCCCTGGAGGAATTTAGGCTTAAAGGTAAAGGATTTTTGGTGTTTCAGCAGTTGAAAAGCAGGGGACACTGAAAATGTCAGACTCTGGAAGGTTTATGTTATCTGGATATCTACTGATAAAAATCCAAATTGGATGGCAAGCACATATTATACAGTCAGATACATAGCTCGGTCATTAACCTGAGTATTTTAGACAAAACTATACTTTTCCCTGAACTTGAATCTTGTGCCTAAAGAAGACATTAGGCAGAGTTACTCCCAGAGTGCTGAGAATACGTGAACACAGCACATCAGTATACAGGAGGGCTTACTTGCCAGAGTTGCTCTGCTTTGGCTGCCTTCATGATCGACATAATCTTAGCTTCATTGTTTGCAGGCTGTTCTTTCATTTGAGTTCCCTCTTTGTACATTATCCACATTTGGATTCATACAACAGCCAAATGCGCTGCATATTTTTTAACCTTGGAAAGTAGACGCCATGTTCAAATTTGATAATTTATGCCTTCCTTGTTTTTTAAAAATTTTTATTTACTTTTATATTTTATTTTATTTTTATTTTATTTTTGCCTTCCTTGTTTTTTAAAGAACTCATATCACTTGGGAATGAATGTGTCAATGAAAAAGAAATACAAGGTGTTTTCAGTTGTCCTGTAAAAATATCTCAGGGTCCCATAAAATTGATTGGTGACATCAAAAAGTCAGTAAAACCAAATTCAAAACTGGTGCAGGAATGTCTCAAATCAGATGGATATAGGAACCATAGTGTCATTCCTCAGCAGGCTGTCCCTTCCTCAGCCCTCAGCCCGCCTCATCCAATTCCAGTAGGAGTGTCTGAGCTACCCGAGTCACCACAGTCACATCTGTCATGTCTACCACTCCTCCCCCAACTCCAACCTTCTCTACAGCTTGAGGCTGCTGGCAAGTGGTGCTTAGAAGAGCCATGTCTCTACCCTTGAAAATATGACACACTGTAAGTCTTTAAATAAATTCCAAGTGCTCTCCATAGAAGTGACAGGGCATACTACACCACATTGCCAGGCACGGACTCTTTGGAATTAATTGGATTTACAAGATTTAGGAAACAATTATTAAACCAATTAAGTGACTAATGCTAATTGTGTATTTGTTTACTTAGAACCAAATTGAAATGCCAAACTCAGTGTGGTATCTTTGAAAGAAATAGTCCTTTATTTGTTTTACACACTTGTGTTAAGATGACACTTAAAATCCATATGTCATTTTTAGGAATACCCAACAATTGGACAACTCATTGATAAACTGGTGCAAAATAACGTGTTATTAATCTTTGCTGTAACCCAAGAACAAGTTCATTTATACGAGGTAAGCAAACATAATTCGGGGAATTCCTTCAGGGAAATTACTGGACATGGAACTTTAACATGAACTCTGAGAGTTTATTTAGTGCATTTAATGATTTTTTGATAGCAAATCATTAACATGTGACAAATATGCTGGACACTTGGTTAAGTTACTGTTTGCAGTTTAAATTACAAATCCAGGGGTGCCGTGGAGAGTGGTGGATAGATCTGGTGGGGCAGGGAAGAAAGAATTAAGGAATGACAAGGTAGGTTGTAAGAGAGCACCAGTTAACGTAGGAGCACCTTCCTAACAGAAATCAGTCTGTCTTCCCTTTGACTGTTTCATCTGATGAGAAGGGAGTTACCAGAGCATGGGAGCAGAATTGACTTTCAGACATCTACAAACCAGAGGCAGAGAAAATATACACGTAGTGATACAATTCAAACTACTGAGAAATAAGAAAGTTGAAAGAAAAAAACTTGTTAAATTGAACCATGAATATATTTTCTCCATCATAGTAGCTGGATTTGCAGTTTAAGTTTTTAGATGGAGACACCAGACGCTGAAAGGAAACTGTTTCATTAGATGCACTAATGTTTGTAAACCACCACATACACTGTAAAATGAGTATGCAAACACAAAAGATTTCTGTGGGTTTATTCCAGCCTTAAAAAACAATATGTCAGAATACCATGAATCAAGGTACTAGCAAATGATTTATTCCTATTGGGTGGTCACAGAGAAGTAAGGAATCTCCTTCCTGGACCTGAGAAAATGTAGAGAAAATAGGTGTACATTAAATTGTCTCTTCCTTCTGTGTAGAAGCTTTAAATACTTCTAAGTTCAGAGACTGATTTCCCATTCCTTTGAAAGGACCTCTTTACGCTCTTGGTGACTTCACAGGGCTTGGAAACTTGGAGATTGTTTCACAGAAGGCTTTGATTAAATGCCACTCACTGCTAAGGACAGTGCGGCCCATGAACTTGCATCAGGTTCTGTAGAAAGGATCCAGGAGGAGATCCTATCTTGCATTTTTAATGAGAGGAGGGTATTGTACTCCAAGTGAGATTGCCTTCTGCTGAAAACCAAAAAAGCGCTTTGCAATCAAGCTGCATACTCAAGGCCTTTGTTCTACTCAGAGACCACGTGGGTTCACCTGATCTGGCATTTTTTAAGGCTCTTTAGTATGTGATACTTGTTTCCAGTGGTTTTAAGTAATAGAGTTGCAGTAAAGATTTAAAAAAAATACCCCAAATACAATAGTGAGTCTATTCTGCCTTTGGTCCTTAAGGGTAGAGCGAAAGGACCCTGGGGGTCAGGACACCTCCTCCACCGCGCAGTCCGGTTCTGAAGGGGGAAGGGGGCTGCCCAGAACTTTTCTTGAAAGGGGAGTCTGAGAAATACGATTGATGATCATGAACATAGCCGTCCATAACTCACTTCAGTAATAGTCTTTAAGACTCACAACTCATTTACACACCTCCTCAAAACTGCTATTAAAAAGACAGAAGAAGATGAAAAATAACCACGTGGCAAAACAGAATCTGTTGGATTTAAGTTAGTTGGGCCGACGGTTCCCCTGTTGCAAAGGAAATAATCATTTCCAAGGAAAACACCAGATTAGAGCCTGGCTCTCATGTAACAGCAGGACATTTATTTTGCCTGCCTCCTAATCTCATTATGTGGTGAATTTATGTTCTGTCATGATCTGCAGTCTTTACCATCCAGGGTCCACTAAATTCCAAGGGACATTGTCAGGGAGCCATGCAGCAGACCGGGGCAGAAGCCCACTCTACGACTCTGATGTTTGCTTTCATCATTTTATCTCTATTTTGATGAATTCATCATTCCATCTGCATTAGGGGGGCCAGGTGGCAGTCTGGCCTAAAAATAATGACAGTGACATTGCACTTCCCTGAAGGCTTCACACAGCATGAAAATGCTGATCTCTTGTTTTATTGGTAATGAAAACTGAAAATAAACCAATAATGGCTTGTGTTGCCTTTCCATTTAAATCTCTTAGAAGGAGTCCTATGTGAGGAGTCCCGACGCAACCTGATGGTTGCATAGCTGAGATAGAAGGGATAGAACTACTAAAGAATCACTGAAAAATAAAACCAGTGATAGGATAAAAAAAGCAACTATGTGGCCAGATCTAATGGAAATTCCAAAAGGCAATTTGCTTGGCCCAGTTCTGTGTTAAGCATGGCTATGTGCATACACTCTAGGCACGGGATGGCTCCGATTCAATGGTGGCCTGCCTTGCAGCAAATATGATTTATGTTGCCCATTCATGGAATGAAGGAAAAATTATTGGTTTCTGTTTTTGTTTTGTAATTTTGGTGAGATGCTCTGGACTGGCCAGATGTGCAGTGCTGCTGTGCTTTGTGGTAACAAAGAAGAACAAATAATGTAAAGGATAAAGTAAGCAGTTTTACCTTCAGTTCAATATGACTGTAATGTGCGCCCCAGACTCCAGCAAACAGATGATTTTAAACAAACTTATTATTATGAATAGTTGCCTGTTCGTCCAATTATAGGGTTCAAAAGATAATGATAGATAATAGACTGAGCAGTAGGTAGTATATGACATTCTAGTTCTAAATACCATTTTGAATCAAAATTCAATTACCCAAGCTTAAAAAAAAATTTTTTATCTCCTCTGTTGTTTTCAAATGTTTACTGTTAATTTACAATAAGATAGTATCGGCTATGAAAGCCCCATTGTCTCATTTGACTAGTTTTCCCTTCCTAGTGAGATATTGAGATAAAAAGCAACTAAATTAGCATTCTTAGCTACATTGTCAAATCATATTATTAATCACCTGGGATTATTTACAAGATTTTAAAATATTCTAATCTTTCAAAATGTTTACATCTGGCTGGAAAATATGAGTTTTTGAAGTTGATAATGATAATTATTATATAACCTAGTATTTACAATGAAACATTGAAACGTTAGAAAGGAAACAAGACATTAGTAATAAACACGTCCAGTTTAGTTGCTAACATCTATGACCACTGATCAATGTCCCTATTGTTATTAGGACAGACTGATATATCTAAAGCCTAGGACACCCATGCAGAGTTTTTGTTTGTTTGTTTTTTGAGAGGGACAGAGTCTCAGTGGGGGAGAGGCAGAAAGAGAGAGGGAGACACAGAATCTGAAGCAGGCTCCAGGCTCCAAGCTGTCCCAACAGAGCCTGACACAGGGTTCAAACCCAGGAAAGATGAAATAGGACCTGAGCCACCCAGGCACCCCACCCATGCGGGTTTTAACACCACCAAAGGGCCCTTCCTTCTGGAAGTGAAAAGCCCTCAATTATCACCTCTTTGAGGGCTTTGCTGTCTTTCTGTTTAGGCTATTTCTTGATACACAATAGATTTTCATCTTTAGTCATTTTGTGTCAAAGTTTCTAAGTAATAATTTGGAATTTTGTGTGACGAGTAGCTATCAAAGTTGAGGGAGCCCATGTACAAGAGCAGGTAGGGGTGGGCTGACCCAGAGCTATCGTCATTTGTTGCCCTCTCCTCCACCTCTTCCACTTGGACCCAGATGACACCAGAGGAAAGGAACACTCTGGCATCACTGCTGGGACCAACCTGTTGGAAACGTTCAAGAGCCTTCTTGCTCGGCCATAAAAGGAAACCCCCTGAGCAGATGCCCCTATTTGCTGGTCGTTGTTATCTGAGAACTAGCATAAAGAGCAGACACAACATGCAGCGAGCCTGACATTTTTGTGTGGCTTGTGAATATAATCTATCATACACAAGTTTCAATTGTTCAAGATCAATAACCCAGTTTTATTTCACCCTTTCTTTCCTTTTTTTTTTTTTTTTTTGCTTATCTTTTGAGCTTTTCGCTGCAGCAAGAGAGTTGAAAGGCAGAGAATTAAAGAGGGAGATAAAACAAAAATTGGGCCCTTTTTGGTCTAGGATATCTTATTCTATTATTGTTTTGTTTTATAATGTTCACTACTGGAAAAGATCAAAACAATTTTGCTGTGTTGAAAATCCCTTTTTCTCTGGCCTCAGTTTTGACAAAATAAAAGGACTGAATTGGATGACCTCCAGCCTTCATAGTCAATGGCTCTGAACCCGTAGAAGGGAAATCACCATGAATTCCAATGATCTATGCACAAACTTCAGCTACCCACAATATAGCTAATTTTTAGGCATGTAGGAAAAAAATTGTTCTTTATCCTATCAACTCCATCTTGTAATGAAGTATTCCAAATTTATGCTTTTAGTGAAAATAAAATCATCTAGGAATAGGAAGAGAACTTCTGGATTATGAGAAATTCCCATTCAGTTATCAAAATGCTCTTAGTTCAAGTGTAATGGAAAAGGATTTTGATTTCTCTACAATTGAAGGTACCTGGGAATAAGACTGAGGAGAGTCAGTCTACACTTTTTTCATTCATAAAAACCAGCTCTTAAAGAGGGAAGATTTGGAAATAAAACCCATGTCCTCAGATTATCAGTGCAAAGTTGTTAGAAGCATTTTGCAGACTAATTAATAAATCATAACCATGAAAAGTCATCAGTAGCTACCTTTAGTTTACACATAGTACTTTTCTTCTAAAGAACTCAAAGACTCATAATTCAGTAAATAAACATAAAGATAAAAAATTAGAAGAAGGAAGATTCAGGCTTATAGTAGGGTTTTAATAAGATGCTCTATTAGTCCAGTCCATGAACAAATATAAAATGGAATTTCTATACAAGGCCTAAATATTTCAAGATTTACACAATACCTGGAATGTCTAGCATATCATTGGAACCAAGTGCTATTAAATGCATGCATGCATGCATGCATTCATTCATCAAACATTTCATGAGAACCTCCCTTGGTTTGTGAGTACAGAAGACTATAAGACACAGTGCCTGCCTTAAGAAGTTTCATGGAGAATTAATAGACTTGTAGACCAATAATTTGCCTAAAGAACAGGATGATGGCATTTTAGAGGTTGTGTTCTGGAAAAACACTCCAAGGCAGAGTTTTGATGAGGGGTCAGAATTTTCATATCTGTCAATGTTTTTACTGTTTTCTACTCACTGTCTTTGTTAGAATGGGCAGCAAGCAAATTGCTTATCATAAAACTAGCTTTGACACTAACAGTATGAAAGTGTTGGAACAAGATTTTCACTTTATAGCAGTGGAAAACTGAGAGCCAAAGATGTTATGTAACTCTGACTATGAGAATCAATAAGGAAGGTTTGCTGAGGGCTTATTAGGTGGAAGCTTGGGGTTAAATATTTTAAATCATTTTATCATTTAATTTCCATTTTATGGACCCCAAATAAACCCAAATAGAATAAAAAATAAAAATTGAACCAAATAAAATAAATTAAAATAAATAATAAAAGAATTCAAAATAAAGCAAGTTGCCTGTGTTAGGCTGGGGTTTGAACAAAGGCACTTGGCATCTACAACCTCAATCATTGAGTTAAGTAACACTGTAACCTGGGCTGCTACAGTGAAAGAACATGCCAGTTCCTAACTAGAAGACCACCAAAGAAGCGGTCTTTTAAACAAAGTAACCAACTTTGAAAGTCACTGAGCTATAAAATCACAGAGCCTAAGGGTGGAGCAGAGCAGCCTGACAGATGAACAGATGAATAGGTGGAATTCTTAAAAAATGGCAGAGTCCCTTAAATCCAGTGCACACTTCATCTAGGGTCCTTTACTGTTGCTGTTAATTTAGACAAATAGAGCAATTTAAAAATGTATGGACTTGAAAAAAGAGAGACCGTTGGATTCTGAGCAGTAAAAACAGGCCACACAGCCAGGGAGCATCATGCCTTTGGCCAACACATCCTAGAGAGCTACCGTCCATGGTAATCACCATCTGTAGTTCCAGCCAGAGAGACAAAGGGGCACCTGGTCTAACGAAGACTATAGGTTTTTATGATGATACACTTCAAGCACACAGAACAAGAGTCATATAATGACAGCCACAGATCTACTACCCAGCTTTCTCAAATCTTAACATTTTGCCACCATATTTGCTTCAGATTTTTTAAAGAAATAAGACATTCTAGATACAGTTGTCTGCTATATACCTGGTGCAACTCTGAACGCATCGCCCTCTTGTCTTCCATAGAAGTAACCAATGTCCTGAGCTTAGTATTTATCATTCCCATCTTTTTTTTGGGTACCATTAAAAATATAAATAGATATATAAGCAATTTCATAATTTTGGCTTACAAGTTTAACTTCATGTTGTCCATATTACTTTTACAATTTGCTTTTTGACTCAATGTTATGTTTGGGGGTGGAGTGTGAGGGTAAAACATGCATAACATAGATTTACCATTTTAACCATGTTTAAATATACATTCTGTGACATTAAGTGCATTCATATTGTGGTGCTCAATGTTATGTTGCTGAAGCTCATCCACAGAGATACGTATAACTATACTCTACTCTGTTCACTGCCACGGACAGTCCAGCGAGTGTATACAATGTAGTATGTTCGTTCTGTCCCTAGGAGAGTGGGATCACTCTCAGTTGTGAAGCACTGCAAATGGCACAGCCATGCACATGCTTGCACATGCGTTCTCTGTGGAGGATCCAAGTCTAGAATGGAAGTCTCAGGGTCACAAGAAATGGCATCTTTGACTCTCCTGGGTGTGCCAACCTCCTTCCAAAGTGGCTGCATCAGCTACTCTCCTACCAACAGTGTGGGAGTATGGCCAAAGCCAAAGCCAAAAACAAACAAACAAACCCACCCCAAACAAACAAAAAACACCACCTACTTTAAATTACTTTTTCTGATGAGAAAGTTAATATATGTTATTTTCCCCAAAAGAGGCAGGGGAGATGGCTCTAGAAAAGCACAAAGCAGAAAATAAAGATCACTCATGAACTCACCACTCAGACACAGCTAACCATTCCTGACATTTAAAAATAAGGCTTCTCTTTTTTTTGCATGCCTTTACATATTTTAACATAATTGGCATCATACTGAACATATTAAGTAGGTTCAGATTTTTTTAATGAGTTTATACATGTAGAGTCTTCTAAAGGCATGAAAATTAAATTGCATTTAGTTATATGTCAAACAATCACTTTTATTGACAAGAATCACATTAGATAAAGTCAAGGTCATTATACAATATTCCAAACCTGTGGTTGCTGTGTTCAGAGGGTGTCTGCTATAAAATAAAAAATAAACTTGCTCCCCTCCCACCAGGGGCCCCGGAACATCCACAATGACTACATTTTTACATTAACCATCAGGTTACATTTTTTACATATTCAAATGATACTTTTTTATACATTCATGTGATGGCCTTAGTAAGGACCAACAGATTATTTCCAGAATCCCTTCTCTTATCCCCTGAAAGTACCCCTTTGAAAAAAATTTTTTTAATGTTTTATTTAGTTTTGATACAGAGAGAGACAGAGTATGAGATGGGGAGGGTCAGAGAGAGAGGGAGACACAGAACCGGAAGCAGGCTCCAGGCTCTGAGCTAGTGGTCAGCACAGAACCTGACGCGGGGCTCGAACCCACGAACGTGAGATCTGACCTGAGCCGAAGCCGGAGGCTTAACTGACTGAGCCACCCAGGTGCCCCTGAAAGTACCCTTTTGGTGAGGACTCCAACATCTGTGAACAGACTCAGTTTCTTCAAAGGTGCCTTTCCATATCACAAAGTGCTCAAAGCTGTGTAATTGCTCTGCTCTGTGTTTCTCAGAGCCTCACAGAATTCAGGGTCTCTCCCTTAACTCAGTTACACATTTATCTCCTGAAGCCTTTCCTGTGCTTACAGGTGGCCACTCCGTCCTTGTCTTTGAGGATGGCCCAAATTATAGCAATGCTTAAAGGAAGCTCCTCCCTTTGACTCAAATCACTACACACCAGTTTAACTACAACTAAGCATCTTCCACATGGCATAGCTTTTTATAGATTACATAGGGCATCACGGCACAATGGACAAGTTAAACTGACAGTTACTGGACACAGAAATGTTTGGGAGCATTCTGCATTTTAATTTTATGCCTAATTACCTGAGAGAGCAAAAAACATGCTGCGAAAGGATTACTATTAATTATAACATAGTTCAATATTTTGTTGCCTTTATGGTATTGAATCTTCAAAAAATAAACAAAAAAATTCTTAAAATAGAACATTTTGTTGAGCTTGAACAGTTTGGGCACACTATTTACTTTTATAAATTCACGTAGTTTTTCTATAAGGTTGCCAGATTTAACACATAAAAATACTGGGCATCCAATTTGAATTTCAAATAAGTAATATATAATTTTGTTAGTATATTCCATGAAATATTTGGGGCTAAAATATTGAAAATATTACTAAAAAATGGAAAAAAATAGTGTGTAGTAATGGAGAAAAATGAAAAGAGGATAGTGTGAGACCTTACTTCTATAGGATCTTCAGGAAAGACCCCTTTCAAAGAGTGATTTATTAAATCAGCAACCAACCAGTTGAGGAGTTTTCAAGAGAAGACATGTGCAAAGGCCCTGAGGCAGCAAATGATCAGCACTCAATGTGCTTGAGAAACTGAAGAAAAGCTAGTCAGCCTGATGTGAGCTAGGATACAAGAGGATGGAGTGGATAACAAAGGCTAAAACTAGACCTCAGTCTTGAAGGCCTAGGGAAGTAAGCATGCTATTATTCCATGGGCATCAGGCATTCAAAAACACCACTTCTGTTCTTGAGTACAGAATAGATGTCACAGACCAGCTGAGGATCCCTTATGAATTATGGGTATACAGGTTTAAAAACATAACAACTAACTATCTAACTAACTAACTAAATAAATAAATGAAAACTTTATTTTCCAAACTACCATGGCCCTTCCTAGAAGCATCTGCTTGACAACAAGAATGGTGCAGACAGACTATTCTGCCATTCTCAAACACTGATGCTTATTAAAATCACCTAGGGAGCTTTCTAAAATACCCAGAGGCCAGGCTACACCCTGATCTGATTAATTTAGTACCTCTAAGGCTGAGGTGCAGGGCATCCGTGTTTTATTTTGTTTTGTTTTTTAAGCTCCTCTGGTGTCTCCAATCACTCAGGGAGCCTATTAAAACACCAACTTTGGGGCACGTGGGTGACTCAGTTTATTAAGTGTCCCATCTCTTGGTTTTGGCTCAGGTCATGATCTCACAGTTCTTGAGGTTGAGCCCAGCATCAGTCTCCACGCTGACAGCATGGAATCTGTTTAGGATTAGTTCGCTCTCTCTCTCTTTGCCCCTCCCCCACTTGCGTGCTCTCTTTCTCTCTGTCTCGGTCTCTGTCTCTCTCTCAAAACAAAACAAAACATGACAAACAAACAAAATCACCAACTCTGATTCAGGTCTAGGATGGGATCTGAGGTTTTGCATTTCTTTCTTTTTTTTTTTTAATTGAGATAAAATTGACATATAACATTACATTAGTTTTAGTTGTACAACAGGATGACTCAATATTTGTATACATTGCAAAATGATTGCTGTAATAAACTTACTTAACATCCATCACCATACATAATTAAAACTTTTTTCTTGTGATGAGAACCTTCAAGTTTTACTGTCTTAGCAACTTCCAAATATGCAATATAGTATTATTAACCACAGTTGCCATGCTGTGCATTACCCCCCATGATATATTTATTTTATAACCCATTTCATTCCCCCACCATCCCTTCTTTTCTCTGATGACTACCAATGTGTTCTCTGAATCTATGAGCTTGGCATTTTTGCTTGTTTCTTTTTATTTTTATTTTATCAAATCACATGGATTTTGTTTTTCTCTTCCTGACATATTTCACTTAGCATAATGCTTTCAAGGTCCATCCATATTGCTGCAAATGGCAAGATTCCTTTTTTATGGTCAAGTAAAGTTTTTTTATGGCCAAGTAGTTTTCTGTCAATAAACAGCCAGAAGTGGAACTGCTGGATTATATAGTAAAAATAAACCCACATATATATAGTCAATTAATCTACTACCAAGGAGGCAAGAATATATTATAGGGAAAGTCTTTTCAGTAAAGGATGTTGGAAAAACTGGATAGCCACGTGCAAAAGAATAAAACTAGACTACTATCTTCCACTACACACAAAAGCCAACTCAAAATGGATTCAAGGCTTGAATGTAAGACCTGAAACCATAAAACTCCTAGAAGAAAGCATAGGTGGTAAGCTCCTTGATATTGAACTTGGCAGTGATTTTTTTGGATCTGAATCCTAAAGAAAAGGCAGCAAACAAAAGCAGAAATAAACAAGTGGAACTACATCAAACTAATAACTTCTGTAACAACAAAGGAAACCATCAACAAAATGAAAAGGCAACCTACTGAATGAGAGAAAATACTTGCAAATCATATCTCCAATAAGGAGTTAATATCCAAAATATATAAAGAATTCATACAAGTTAACAGCAAAACAAACAAAAAACAAACAATTTTTTTAAAAAAATGGGCAGAAGACTTGAATAGACATTTTTCCAGGGAAGACATGCAGATGGCCAACAGGCACAGAAAGGATACTCAACATCACTAATCATCAGAAAAATGCAAATCAAAACCATAATGAGATATTACCTCTCACCTTTTAGAAAGGCTATCATCAAAAGGACAAGACTAATGAGTGTTGGAAAGAATGTGGAGAAAAGGGGACCCTTCTGCGCTGATGGTGGAAATGTAAATTAATTCAGCCACTATGGAAAGCCAAATGAAGGGTCCTCAAAAAATTAAAAGTGAGATTTTGCATTTCTCACAAGCTTCCAGATGCTGTGCTACTATTGGTCCACCCACCATCCTTCTAGTAGCAAGGGCTGCTGATACCTCTATAGCAGTCCTTGTTTGTACACCTGCTTTCTATTTTTTCGTCCCCTTCCTCGTGTTCCTACTAGTCATCTTTCAACATTTTATTACCTGCTGTTTGGTCTGCAAAGCACATAAGCTGCTACTGAACCCAACATAGCTTCTCATTTTAAAAGAGCTTTCAGACGCTTTGGGACTCGCATTTGCCAACAAAGATCTGCAATCCCTCTCAAAAAGCAGGGTAATCTGATTAAGGGACCATGTGAAGTATCCTCAGCAACAAATACTCAGGGTAGCCTCTTTGTTCTCTAAGTCTCCATTCTCCAATGCCTCTCCATGCATTTGTTTGTCTCAGAACAGTCATGCACGGTGGGTCCATTCGTCTTCCCTTATCACTCTGTCACTGCTGCCGAGCACTCGTTCAGCTGTGCGCTACAGCTTCTTGGCTGACAAGATAATTACATTCCAGGGCAGACTGGAAGAAAGACAGGTAGTGCTCAAAAGTTCTGAAGCCGACTACCTAGTCATTGCTGGTGCAGACTTCAAGATCAAGCACCTGATCTAATTAGCACACTCTCTTTGCTGCCTGCCTGACTGTGGAATGCTGACAATTGAAAGCCTGAAGGCAAAGCAGATATCATGCAACCCAGAGACAGACATTCAGGCTACCTTGTGCCAGAAACAATTACATATTCTTTTTGGAATCTTGGGTGTCCTAGTAACACAGTCAAGCCTGGGGGTAAACTTTTGCATAATACTGGGAGCCCTGCATTTACCGATAATGAACATGAGAACCAGCAGTATACAACCCCACAAGGATGAAAGACCTCATGGGAAGAGAGCCTTCTGATCGCTTTCAGAAGGACTTATTTCAGCAAACCCAGTCCCACTACCCCCTCAACTCGGGAAGAAGCACAATGCTCAACAAAAGCAAGGCATCATCAGCAAAGAGCTGTTTTCCTTTGACCAGATAAACAGCACAATAGAGTCCCCTAGGACAAAAAAAATTTTTTTTCTTCTGTGCTTTTGCTACTTGCTGCATTTTTTTTCAAGATGTAGCCTTCCCATTTGAAAGTGATTACAGCCTCAACCCATTTTCTTCCTTTCTTTTAACTTTGATAAGAAAATGTTCTATCATCTCTAAATCACTATATATAAATACAAGGCATTATTATTTCAACTTTATAATGAGCCTTACCCTTGATGTCATTTGGCATTTATGCCAGTTCTTGGCCTAACCCAGTAGGGACCTGGCGGAACAGGGTGAGCCCTACTTTGGAGTCAAGACCTATTTCTACCACGTATTAGCTCTGTAACCATGCAAGGTGCTTACTTCTCCAACTAAAATGAGGGTTTAAGGGTTAAATAAATCAAAAGAACTCTACCAGAATGTAGTGGGTTGAACTGTGTCCTCACAAAAGATATGTTAAAGTCCTAAGTCTTAGCACCGCAGAATATTGCGTTACTTGGAAATAGGGTCTCACAGATGTAATTCGTTAAGATGAGGTGACACTTGAGCACAGTAGACCTTTAGTCCTATATGGTTGGTGTCCTTATAAGAAGACAAGAGACCCAGAGATGGAAATACATAAAAGAGAATATAATGGGATGATGGAGGTAGAGACTGAGTGATGCATCTCCAAGCCAAAGAACACCAAGGTGTGCCATCAACCACTAGAACTTGGGAAGAAAGAGGCAGGGACAGATTCTCCTCCACGGGTTTCAGAGGAAGCATGCTCTGTGGACACCTTGATCTCAGATTTCAGGCCTCCAGACCTATGAAACAACACATTTCTGTTGAGTTAAGCCACCAATTTTGTGGTACAGTCGAACAGCAGCCCTGTGGAACTAAGACATTCACTTAACTTAGGCTAACTCGCTAACCTCTCTCAGGCTCACTGATGTCATCACTGATGAGAACAGCCATTGTTGGGCACTTACCATCAGTGGCCTGGCTAAAAGATCTGGTTCTAGAGCAGAGCAGAGCAGGTGAATCCAGCTCTTTCTAGGCCGGATGACCTCCAGCAAGCTAACAAAATTCTCTGGGCCTCAATATCTTACCAGTAAAACAGGGATAATAATGGTTCCTAAATAAGAGCTTGTGGGAAGAATGAAAGAGATGGCACTGGCAGGTTCAAATGTTAGCTATACTTAACTTTAGTTAGATGATGGTGGGCACAGGTGACATCTGGGCACCTTTAGGGCTGTCTATATTCTCGGTTCATCACAGCAGAACAGAGAACTATATGGAATTGTGGAGGTAAAAAGCAAGGTGGTCCCTTCCTCATCTGTTCCTGTCACTTCTCCAAGGCTGTCCCAGAATCCCCACAACAGATGCTCTAGGAGCCTTGGGTTTCTGAGGATACAGGTGTCAAAAGGCAGGAGGTGCAAGGGGAAGTCAGGAAGCATGTGAGGCCCTCTCCATCTCCTTGTGCAGCTCCCTGAATTGGTGAATGCGGCTCATGAAGACCTGGTCCTGAGATGGGTGCCTGGGGATGCACAGAGATTTAGGAGGAGACCGGCCATAGTGTGAGTGCTAGGGAGTTTGTCAGTCTGCACCTCCCCTGGGTCTGTCCCCAGGTAGAAAGAATCCAGGTAAGAACTGATTGCTCCTTGTGGCAAAACACTTGAAAGATCTAAGACCCTTTAAGAATTATCTGTACTTTCTCCAATTTAAGTGACATCTTGATGAACAGAAGCACCCTCTTGACAATAAGAATGAATGCCTCTCTCTCTGCATTTGTTTGTCTCAGAGCAGTCACACATTGCAGGTTCATCTCTGTTGTGTGGTCATACCTAGGAGTGGATTGGCTGGGTCATTGGATGTGCTCACGTTCAGCATTAGCTGCTCTCCAAAGTAGTTGTGCCTGTGTAGACTTCCCCCAGCAAGTATTTGAGAGCATCATCAGTTTGTTAAATCATAGCCATTCTAGTGGGTGCACACTGGCATCTCTTATTGGCTTTAATTTCTATTTTTCTAATGATTAATGATGTTGAACAATTTGCCGTACTCTTTTGCCTCTTGTATGTCCATGTTTTTCCAAATGCCTTTTCCTTGTGGATATACAGGAGTTGTTTAGATATTCTGGTGCCACATCAGATGAATGTATTACAGATATTTTCTCCCACTCACTGGCTCCTTTTTCTCTCTTAAAGGCATATTTTCACAACAGAAATTCCTAAGTTGAAGTCCTATTTATCAATCTTTTCCTTTATATAGATAGTGCTTTTGTGTCCTACTTAAGACATTTTTGTTACCCTGAAGGCAATGAAAATACCTCCCCTGACTTGTATAGTAATAAAAGTCGGAATAGGGGTTAGGCTTTTAAGGGAGGGTAATGACTGAGAAGCATTAGAAGGGAGGATTCCAGGGGCCTGATTACTCTCTACTTGATCTTGGTGTAGTTATACTTGGTTGTTTACTTTTTAAATACTCATTGAATTGTATACTTATTACTCGTATGCTGTGCATGTATGTTATACTGCCATTAAATTTTCTGAGAGAGAGAAAATGGATTAATAAGAGCAACTCATTGAATATATACTATATATATATAGTGAGATGTTAGAGAAAATATTTGTGGACACATTAGATAAAGTCATAGGTTCTCAATTTATATAAGCCAAACTTCTAGTAAATGTATTTTAGCAAACAAACAAAAAACATTCAGTAAGTATCATTTAATACCAGATGCTGGTATTCACTGATGCTGAATAATAATATAATATTGAAAATAATCAGTGCTGAGCATAAAGTTCCTCCATATTAATGAGGCTTCACAGAAAGAATTAAACAAGCAGAGAACCTAAAGACAGAAGAACTTGGTCTTACAGATTCTTTATTAAAATGCTGCTAACAGATATATGGCAAGTCAACTTCCAGCTTTCCACCTCCTGATGAAGGGCAAGAGTAGTGTGGTTTTTATAAAATGGTAGCTCATGAGTCTCAGGTGGTGAAGAATCTTTGAGACCACAGCAGGAATGTTACAATAGTAGGACAGAAGGGTCAAGGAAAGTAACTGTTCAAGGCAGAAACCCAATCATGATGTCCAGCTAGGGCATAGTTAATACTAAACAATGTCCCAGAACCTAAAGCTGCTGATGAGTGAACCCAACAGGAAGTGCAGTCAACGCAAGAATGAAGGTCACAACAGGAATGTCCCTCCGAGCACCAAAAGCAGACAAGTATCTGCCAATATCCTTAGTCTGAGTTTCTATGAACAAAGAACCGACCAGTAGTCTCCATGGATAAGTGCGGTAGCAGGTGTGTGCCTGCATGTTCCTCTGCTCCCAGTTGATAGCTGGTTCTAGCAGCCAGACACCAAGAGACACTGACGTTGGAGACACTCCCCAAGAGGAGTCCAGGTGTGCACATGTGAATTTAGCCACTTTCCTCTGTATGTTTTGTTGCCTGCCCACTAAATCACCCCCTGTCCACTTAGACTCCATCCTTGACAAGCAGGAGACTTCTAAGGAGCAAATGCAGACTGTTGGATAAATAAGAAATCTTTCTAAAAAAATAAAATTTATTGTCAAATCAGCTAACAAACAGTGTATAAAGTGTGCTCTTGGTAGATTCCAGTGGTTCATAGCTTACATATAACACCCAGTGCTCATCCCAACAAGGGCCCTCCTCAATCACCCATTTCTCCCTCTCGTCCACCCCCTTCCATTCTCAGTTTGTTCTCTGTATTTAAGAGTCTCTTATGGTTTGCCTCCCTTCCTTTCTGTTTGTTATTAATTTTTTTCCCTTCCATTCCCCATGATTTTCTGTTAAATTTCTCAAGACCCACATATGAATGAAAACATATGATACCTGTTTTTCTCTGACTGACTTATTTCACTCAGCATACTACCTTCCAGTTCTATCCATGTTGCTGCAAATGGCAGGATTTCATTTGTTCTCATTGCCAAGTAGTATTCCATTGCATATATAAACCACATCTTCTTTATCCATTCATCAGTTGATGGACATTTAGGCCTCTTTCCATAACTTGGCTATTGTTCAAAACACTGCTATAAACATTGGGGTACATGTGCCCCTATGAATCAGCACTCCTGTATGCGTTGGATAAATTCCTAGGAGTGCTATTGCTGAATTGTAGGGACGTTCTATTTTTAATTTTTTGAGGAACCTCCACACTGTTTTCCAGAGCAGCTGCATTCCCACCAGTTTGCACTCCCACCCACAGTGCAAGAGGGTTCCTATTTCTCCACATCCTTGCCAGCATCTGTAGTTTCCTGAGTTGTTCATTTGAACCACTCTGACCAGTATGAGGTGGTATCTCAGTGTGGTTTTGATTTGTATTTCCCTGATGATGAGTGGTATTGAGCCTCTTTTCATGTGTCTGTTGGCCATCTGGATGTCCTCTTTGGAAAGGAGTCTATTCATATCTTCTGCCCATTTCTTCACTGGATTATTTGCTTTTTGACTGTTGAGTTTGGTAAGTTCTTTATAGATTTTGGATACTAACCCTTTATCCAATATGTCATTTGCAAATATCTTTTCCCATTCTGTCAGTGCCTTTTAGTTTTGTTGACTTCTTTGCAATGCAGAAGCTTTTTATCTTGATGAGGTCCCAATAGTTCATTTTTGCTTTTGATTCCCTTGTCTTTGGAGATGTGTGGGGCAAGAAATTGCTGCAGCTGAGGTCAAGGAGGTTGTTGCCTGCTTTCTCCTCTAGGGTTTTGATGGTTTCTTGTCTCACATTCAGGTCCTTCATCCATTTTGAGTTTATTTTTGTGTATGGTATAAGAAAGTGGTCTTGTTTCATTCTTCTGCATGTTGCTGTCCAGTTCTCCCAGCACCATTTGCTAAATAGACTGTCTTTTTTCCATTGGAGACTCTTTCCTGCTTTGTGAAAGATTAGTTTGCCATACATTTGTGGGTCCAATTTGGGATTCTCTATTCTATTCCATAGGTCTATGTGTCTGTTTTTGCCAATACCATACTGGCTTGATGGCTACAGCTTTGTAGTAGAGGCTAAATTCTGGGATTGTGATCCCTCCTGCTTTGTTTTTCTTCTTCAGTATTACTTTGGCTATTCGGGGTCATTTGTGGTTCCATACAAATTGTAGGATTATTTGTTCTAGCTTTGAAAAGAATGCTGGTGCAATTTTGATTGGGATTGCATTAAATGTGTAGATGCTTTGGGTAGTATTGACATTTTAACAATATTTATTCTTCCAATCCATGAGCATGCAATGTTTTTTCATGTCTTTGTGTCTTGTTCAATTTCCTTCATAAATTTTCTATAGTTTTCAGCATACAGATCTTTTACATCTTTGGCTATGTTTATTCCTAGGAATTTTATGGTTCTTGGTGCATAAGAAATCTTTTTTGAGATGGGGGCACAGTGAGCAAATAAATAGGGTTTGATGAAAGAAGTAAAGAAAACTAAGGCAATCAGAAAAAGCCAATTTTGCAAACATGAATGAGAAAAGCAACTTCAGGAACTCCTGGGTGGCATGGTGGCAGGAGAGGGAGAAAGCCCATAATTAGTATAATCCATAGGCAGATAACAGGAAATTCAAGCCCAAGGAGTTGGTATTTCTAATTAGCTCATGAAACATCGTGTTTTTAGAGTTCACCATTTCTAATATCCAAGAGTTATCTTTTACAGTCACAGTGCTATAATTTATCACATCCAGGCATGCAAAATCATCCTTTTTCTAACATTAAACATGTTTAATCAGAACAATTTATAATAGCTCTTTAGGGCTTTAATGAAAGAAAGGCATTTGACACATGATACTTACAGTAATCATAATACTACAAGATTTAAAGTATAATTTTTTATAGTGTTAGATCAGGAAGCCAAATTGTCCATGTTTTTAGTTAATTATTTGCAATGCTTTTGGGAGGAATCAGCATCCAGAAATTAATTAATAGCTTTCCTCTACACAATTGTCAGTGCTATCACAGGGTACTGCTACTAGCTGCCAACTCTTTTATACCCTCACACTGGTAGCAATCAGCAAATGCAATTAATGTTAAACTACTTGTCCTAATAGCCAAACCAAAACGTCATACCACATGCAGCATCATAATTGTGGTTTGGGAAGTAGGTGGATTTGGCGGTGTTACCCAAGAATTAACCCAAAATCTAGAGGCCACTTGAACTAGTGCTTGTGGAAAGTATCCTTTATACCCTGGCCTTGGAGAAACCAGGACATTTTTCAAGGCTAGCAGTTTTATGTAAAACTAAGAGCCTTGAAATTCTTTTTTGAAAAGATCTAAACCTTTCTTTGTCAAGCTTTAAAGTTTTCCTTTACCTTCTCTTTTGGGACCAGTCAAATTTACACACATTCCAGCTCCGCTTGAGTGAAATTCAAGTTCCTATTTAGGTATTCGCTGTTAACCTCAGGTCTCATGCTTCACGGCCCTTTTGACATGTGTTTATTTGAAAAGGTAAGTCAATGAACCGGTGCCTTTCTCATATTTGACAAGTTCTACCTGACTCAGGGAAATAGAGTGGGGCCCACCTTCAATAGGCAATAATGTGGGGCACTGGGTAATAGGAAGAATATTCCTCCCTGGTGTACTATCCATGGCCTCGTCAATAACAAAACTAGGGGTCAAAGTAGAGTGACAACTGCCACTTTTATAAATTCATATTTCCATCAACTTCAAACTTAACCACAATCAGAAACACGGAAATAAGTGGAACAATACAAACCCCACCAATTAAAAGCAGCACACATTCTTCCATCCTAGAGAAAGCTTGGGCCAACCCAGGTACCCACCTCTAGTAAGTACCTCCTAGAATGTGTTGGTGTTCTAAATCACTCCTGCTTCATTTGTTCCTCCCTTTGGCTCCCCTCGATATGATCTACTGATTTAGTATCACAATTATAATCAATAATTATTATTAATTTTGACTTACTTTTATACATTTCCTAAGTTACTTAAATCTTCTTTGGAATAAGACAGAATATCATTATGTTTGAACGAGAGGAGTTGCCCTAAATCCTTCAGTCAAAACTTTCTATTTCTATGTACAATTTTAATAAGTTCAGTCAGCTGATTTCACAACACACAGCAACTCAGAAGACCGCAGCTGACAAAAAGAGTGATTGTCTCTTCCTGATGTAGCACAGCATATTAAACCTGCTTAATAGATGTTGCTGAATGCAACAGTAAAAGGATAAATGAGAAAATCAGTAGGTGAGTGATACCTTACTGCTTAACAAGGGGAAGACAGAAACTTTTTAAAAACAAATAAAAGAAGCAAAAAGCATAGCAGTTGGGGTCTACCTCGTGTGATCAATCCATGGATTTTAGAAGTTTTTGATTGTAGAGCTATAGTTCATATTGATAAGTCTGACCGTTTCTTCAAGAAAAAAATTCAAGAATGCTTGGGAACCTTTATCAAGAACACAGATATGTACACCATACACTTTAGAAAACTTTTAATTTGAAAATAAGTATTAAAACATAAAACTTAAGGGATGGGTAATTTTCAGCAGTCTGGAAGATTCCCTTCTTTGCAATGCCTAATTTCCCTGGTCATGCTTGATACTTAGAGTGTGAATAAACTAATGTTGTGAGCTCTCCTCAGGCGGAAACGACACCTCATGGAAGGATGTAAGTGGAGGATGCAGATGGTTTGGAGACAGGTTCTGACTGACTCAGTCATGATGAGTGGGATTCATCCAATCAACCCCAGCTCCATGGTGACATCCCTAAAAGAGTGCTTGTTACCACTAGGAAAGGGGGTTAACAGCTAGCAATCGCTTTCTCCACCAAGAGATTGACAATTAAGACCCCTGGGCTGAATGACTTGCAGAGTGACCTGATGGCAGAGAAGGGCCAGTGTGGAACCTAGGTTTCCATAACATTACAAAAAGGGAAGATAACTCCAGATCGTATGTTCATAATATTTTGGACCAAGGATGTTCCACAAATGGAAGATGGTATGTAAGTGCTATTATTATTTGAGACTTGATCCGAGTTGTGACATAAATCACAGCTCTAGACAAAGGCAACCTCGGACTTTTAATATCCCCAGTGGCAGCTCTGGCCAGTCTAGTTCCCACTTGCATGCTGGAAGCCGCACCAGGCAGAGCAACAGTTTCAGGAGAAACACTCATGTATTATCAGGATCCTGTTTCCTCCAGCCAGTTGAACAGAGGTGATCTCACAGTTACTGTTTCTTGATCACAGTGAGCAGATTGACTTATTCTTTTTTGTTTACAGAATTATGCAAAACTCATTCCTGGAGCTACAGTCGGGCTACTTCAGAAGGACTCTGGAAACATTCTCCAGCTGATCATCTCGGCTTACGAAGTATGATATTTTACAGTTGGCTTTTTTTCCTTTCCTTTTTTTTTTCATTTCAGTTTTGGTATTCAAAAACTCAGATGTGTTTTAGGCAGTTAAGTGCATTCTGATTTGTTAGTAGAGAGAGTACTCATCCAAAGAGAATTTCTCTGTATTAATGTGTAGCCAAAATATAAATTTTGTTCACCTTATTTGCATATATTCTTCCTGAAAGGTGAGGCAGAAATCATAACCTGATCATAAAGTTAAGGTTATTTTTATAATAATAACCAATAGTGCTGTCACTTGCAAAATTTTAATTCTATTGAAAAGACTCAGTGAGCCCTATAATTAAGCTCCCCTTTCCTCTACCTGAAAAAGAAATTTAGTTTAAAATACCAATAAGTAATAGGACTATGTGGCGAACAACTCCACAGGCTTAATGAGACCACCTCATAACTCAAGGAAAAGAAAAAAGATGCAAAAAGATATCAGGAACACCATTTTGTGGATTCTCTACTTTTGAGAACCAAGGAATTTTTCATGTTTATGGATATATATGTAGAGAGATATAGACAGATATCTCCATATCTATCTATCTATCTATCTATATATGAATATATATAGATAGATAGATAGATAGATATGGAGATATCTGTCTATATATATATATATATAGAGAGAGAGAGATATCTCTCTCTCTCTATATATATATATATATATAGAGAGAGAGAGAGAGAGAGAGAGAGAGAGACATAATTTTTTTTGGCCTGGACTTTGGAAAATAGTACCTAAAGACAGCATTCCTTCCTTAAAATAAAATACCTAGCTATGGGGATTCTATGTTTTCTTGCTTTTGTCCCCACTTCATAATTCAGTTAACCAATGGTGATGGCCAGTTACCAACTATTTTCTATTTTGATTCTAAGTATTATTCCCCTATTTTTCCTTCACTTACATAGAAAAAACATACATATGCATGTGCCCATATACATACACACAAAGATGAAAATTAAGCTTTCAATTGGGACAGAAATGATGGAGCACCTGAATGGCTCAATTAGTCGAGCGTCTGACTCTTGATTTTAGCTCGGGTCATAATCCTAGGGTTGTGGGATTGAGTCCTGTGTCAGCTCAACAGATGTGTCCACCAAAACTACCACATTAGCTCAGGCTTCAAATTCCTCCAGATGGGAAAGCTTGTCAACAAAATACTATGAAAACCTTCCTCCCTCTTACGTGGTAATTAAAGTTTTAATATGTAGAATCTGATAAAATCACATAGCACTCCTCCACACATTAGAACACACTCTGTTTTCTCAAAAGCGTTGGCCACTAACATCTTCAAAAGGCCTAAGCAAATGAGAAAACTAGAAATGTCAAAAACATTTCTTCTGTGCTCTGTCAGGGGTTTTGTCTCACTTTGTGATCCCAAATCGCCCACATAACTTACAGAGTAGTTGAATTAAGGCATCAAATATTTGAAGTGAATCTCATTTTACTGTCTCAAAAATATAAAAAGTATCTATGATTCTTATACTATATAATCTTGCTCTGGAGTTGTTATTGTAACTTCATGACTCATTGAATGATGTATGCGATAGATTTTGGCACTGGTTCAAATTATTTTTCTATTCTGTTATTTTAAAATGAATTCAACAAGGACTTTAAAATATGAGGATCCATTTGACTGAATTTCTTCCCAGTCTATACAAAGAGAGAAAGGAAAGAGAACAGATTGAGAGAAAAGATAAAACACTTCTGACTAACTTCTAGTGGGGCAGAGCTACACAATTTGTGTTTATTACTACTGACTATTAACTGCAGCTCAGTATTTTACAGTACCATAGTGACATGAAAGCCCTTAAACACCAGATGTGTATTCATCTGACCACAATTCACTAATTTTCTGCCTTCCTTAACCACCTGATAGAAGCTACTGAAATATCAGTGCTCCCAAGGGTAAGTTCTACCAACACTTAGGCTCCAGAAGGCAAATGACTTGGTTTGGTGTGGTTTACCTGCTTCATAATGGATGCTCAGTAAATGAATGATAGGATGAAAATATACAAATAAATATTTATATGTTTTCTTTGGGAAATTCACATTAAAATATTGCTGGTGAATTCTGCAATGTGATTCCAATTACATCAATGCTGAGATTCCCCTTATTTTCGTCAGATTATGTTGCCCACTACTCCTAATTTCAAATCTACAGACTTGCAGATCTATCCCTCGCCTCTTTTGCTCCTGACTTACTGTGTCACTGTCTCTAACATTACTCTTGCCTTAACTCTTAATGATTTCAGTCTAAGTATAAATATATTTCTGCTCAATGATTTCAGTGTAAGTATCCATATATTCCTTATGGTATCCTGGCCTCTGTTTCTTGAACTCTGCTTTTAAAATGATCTTGTCCCCCTCTCTTGTCCTACCTTAAAGCTTGTCATTGCCAATAGACTCTGTATAATCTCGGTTTCATGCAACCCATTCCCTGCTCACCACTCCCAACCATTTCAGCTCACCCTTGCGAGTTCCCTTAGTATTTCTTCCAATTAATTAACCCTACCTTCTCTTTTTCTTTTTCTCTCTCTCTCACTCTTTTAATTCAACTGACCCTATCCTCTCTCTGTAGTTGCTCATTGCCTTCATGTTCTCTTTTGCTTGGGCCCCCAGCTTGAATTCCACCATCACAATCACTCTGTACACAGACCCTCAGCTCCCCTACCCCTACGGCTTCACTGAAGTCGCTTAGTCCTAGTTAAATCCAACTGTCCATTCACCCTACACAACTGAACAGGAAAAGGGAAAACAAACAATCATGCTAACAAGTCTCACTTTAAATTCATGATCATATACTTGAAGCGGGCCCTCAATGCCACCCAGCAACCACGCTATACTTCTCTAGGAGACATCCACGTGGAGACGTCCATGTGTCGGTTGATACATTAGTTGGCAGTTCAGGAGGGTAACCTGGGCTCTCCTAAACACATTTCACCAACAGTTTTCCCCTTCACAGTTGATGGTAATTCCATCCTTTATGTTTCTAGGGCTAAAAAGCTTGCTGGCTCTATCTTCAAAATTATTTAGAATTTGATCCAGACACTGCCTCCAGGGCCCTCATCCTTGTCGGAGTCACCATCTTCACTCACCTGAATGGCTGCAAAAGCCTCCTAAATGCTATTTCTCATTTCTACCTTTGGTTTCCTACATTCTATTTTTAAGGAAAAAAATACTTCAACAAAACACAACCTGAATTTTTCTTTAAAAATATTAAGTCAGGTCATATCACTCTTCTATAGATAACCCTAATTATTTTCTCATATTATTACATAGAATAAATGCCAAATTCTTTAAAACCACCTACTGGGACCCTACCAGATCTGCTTTACCTCTGTGACTTTACCTCTTATTACTCCAATGGTCTCTGCTCCAGTGC
This sequence comes from Suricata suricatta, assembly GCF_006229205.1. Lineage (NCBI taxonomy): Eukaryota > Metazoa > Chordata > Mammalia > Carnivora > Herpestidae > Suricata > Suricata suricatta. The sequence goes on from NC_043702.1 coordinate 68,876,371, forward strand.
AGCCACTCTGGCCTCCCTGCTGTTCTGTTTCCAGAGCAAGGCAGACATGCTCCTGCTCAGGGCCTTTGCACTGGCTGTACCCTGTTCCTGGAATACTCTTTGGACAGATGCCTGCATGCTATTTAACTCCTCACTTCCTTGAAATGTCATCTTCTTACTGAATCCTTCTGTAACTACATTTTAAAGAATTACAGACACTCTCTTAATCTTCATTATCCTACCCTAACTTTAGCATTTATCACCTTGTAGCATGCTACGTTATTTTCTTATGTTGTTTCCTATCTGAATATAAACTACAAAAGGTCAGCTATTTTAGCAGTTTTTGCCTTCCAAGCACCAAGAACAGTGTCTAGTACATATTGAACACTCAATAAATATTTTCTGAATGAATAAATTTATAATAGAACTATTTGAAATGAAACAGATTAGAAGAGTAAATTTTAACGCTAATTGGCAGAATGTGAAATCTAACAACATGATAGAAATAATCTTTAAGGGGTGCCTGTGTGGCTCAGCTGGTTAAGTGTCAGACTTCAGCTCAGTCATGATCTCATGGTGTGTGAGTTCAAGCCCATGTCAGGCTCTGTACTGTCAGCTTGGAGACTGGAGCCTGCTACAGATTCTGTGTTTCCCTCTCTCTCTCTGCCCTTTCCCCACTTGTACTCTGTTTCTCTCTCTCTCTCTCAAAAATAAACATTAAAAAATTTTTAAATAATCTTTAAGACTGAAAAATGACACTTCAGTCTCTGATGAAGACCATATTCTGAAAAGTCATCCTTATGTCCATCTACCAAAGGAGTGACGATATGGGTCAAATTTAAAAGCAGGGAAGAAGAATGGCTGAGAATTTATAGTTAGCAACTTAGAATTTGGAGGAAAGCAGAGTTGTCTTACTATGCAGTTGGCAAAATTATACTTACAGAAAATTTGAAGCTGAATATGCTTTTAAAATTCCAGGAGTATAGGAACTCAAGTCTTCTTAGATGAACTGAAGTATTACTTAATTCATAATGTTTTACAATTTATTTTTATTCTGTTTTATTTTTTTTATTTTTAAAAGTTCTGTTTTGTCCTCTAAATATAGACTTCTTATTTTGCATAAGAGAGGAACAAAGAAAGTCTACATAATAACCCTAGCTTTCCTCATAACAAATAGCTTTTTCTTCTCCTCCCTAACGTTCTTCCTCTTGGAAAGCCTTGCCTTTATCTCCCTCTGCCATAATCTATATGCTTCATATCCAGTCTTTCTTCCATCTACGTCATCATATATACCAACCACCCCTGGTTCCTGGTCCTCATGCCTCAGGCTGATAGATCATGAGTCTGTTCTGCACAGACCTTCTAGACAATTTCCCTGCAGCTGTATTTTCAATAGATTGGACCCTGCTTTGAAGCTATAGGGAATGTTTCCCATGGGTCTTAACTCATCTCTCCAAACCTCAAGGCTCTTTGTTGTCTGGTGTCTCCCAAGGCAGTAGGAGCTGGGGCTTGGTTTGAGCCCCACTTGTCCTCATTCTAAACCACTGCTGGCACTGAACTTCCTCTCTTCTGGTCCCCTCAGCTGAAACACCAGTGTTACCTCCCCACACACCTATGTCCAACATAGCCATCAAGGACTTCTAATACTTCCAGCCTTCACTGACCATTCTCTTTTCTGAACTGTCCCAAACCTACATCTGTATTGTACAATTTTTAAAAAAATTAATGGTACATTGATGGACTTGTACATTAACTGCTTTACTGGCTCCATCTGGGTTTTTTTTCAGCAAAATGATAATCATCTTGGGGGCAGAAATCCCATCTTACACTTATCCCCCAGACCTGACTCCACACTAATGTACAATAGGTACTTGATAAATTCCAATATTGACTTTAAGAGACAGTTTCTCCCACATTTTAACATCTCTAAAATTGGTATATGTTTTATGATTAATGGTGTCTTATAAATGCTGTCAGCTGCAAATGTATGAAATCGGCCACTACCGTACATGTAGTTGTCACCTCAATCCATTAAGTACGGCATTGGTACTACAGGTGTTGAAATACCTTCAAAAAGTTTGCACTATGATTTGATATTGAAATGAAAAGTTATTGTATTTGCAGAAATGTACCAAAGCAGAGCAGCAGGGTATAAATTTGATATCATCAAAGCAAACATTTATTGTTGAAGGAATGACTTAATTCTGTATTCCACGCAAAGCAGCAACCAGCTGCTTTATGGGACCTAAGAAATGATGATACTTAGAAGTAAAGGAAGCTGCTCTATTTTGTTACTGAAATGCAAGCAAAAAAATAAAAATGCCTTTTGTATGCCAAGCAATGCAACTGAAGGCTGGAGAATTTGCCAAGTCCTTCAGAACATATACAATAATTTTCAAAGCAATGATAGACTGATAGAATTGATTCAGATGTTGCACAGAGCGATCTTGAGATATTTTGTCATGATGTCATTGTCATAAAATAATGGTGTGTTTTATAATTGATGCCATCTTAGATTCAATAAAATATGACATGTATATGTGCATGCGTGCGTGTATGCATGCCTATGTGTGTGTGCATGTGTGCTTGTGTGAGCACATGTGTATATATTGCTGGCTTTGTTGTTTGGTTGATGGTATGATGAATTTCATTTAGCCTCAGTTTAATTTTATTTATTGGTAGCTTAACGAACATGATTCATGGATTCTTCTGGTTGTATTTTGTGGCTGTGACTTTAACTCTTTATATCCTCACTAAAGGAGCTCCGGTCTGAGGTGGAACTGGATGTGTTAGGAGACACTGAAGGACTCGACCTGTCGTTCACAGCTACCTGTAACAAGGGGGCCCTCTTCCCACATCAAAAGAAATGCTCCCACATGAAGGTGGGAGACACAGTAAGTTGAGGGTCAACAGGTTGTCTGAAAAAACATTCAGGTAAGTCAGAGGTTACCTTATTGCACTGAAGCTGGATTTTTTTCCTTTCAAGAATTTCAAAAGCAATTTTCAAAAATTTCATAAGAAATTATTTTGGGAGAGTTGATCCCCACACAGCTCTGTTTCCTCCCATGCATTTTGGTGGCTAGAAGAGGATAATTAGCATTTTCTTTTCCAGGCTTCATTCAACGTGACTGTGAGTATACCAAACTGTGAAAGAAGAAGCAGGCACATTATCATAAAGCCCGTGGGCCTGGGGGACACCCTAGAAATCCTTGTCAGTCCGGAATGCAACTGTGACTGTCAGAAGGAAGTGGAAGTGAACAGCTCCAAATGCCACAATGGGAACGGTTCCTTCCAGTGTGGGGTGTGCACCTGCAACCCCGGCCACATGGGTCCCCGGTGTGAGTGCGGGGAGGACACGCTGAGCACAGACTCCTGTAAGGAGGCCCCGGATCATCCCTCCTGCAGTGGAAGAGGCGACTGCTACTGCGGCCAGTGCATCTGCCATTTGTCTCCCTATGGAAACATTTATGGGCCTTACTGCCAATGTGACAACTTCTCCTGTGTGAGACACAAAGGGCTGCTCTGTGGAGGTAAGCTGTGTCTAAGTCCACCTCACACTGGGGCTGTGCAAGTATCAAGGAGGGGGCCTTGCATCCTTTGAACCTTCCATAGTTGCCTGGGCATAGTAAGTGCTCAATAAATATTTGCTGATCAAGTGAGTGGGTTACTCTCTAGACCTAAAGTAACTGATCTTCTCTTATATTTTTTCTGGCTCTTATATTCTCTTGGGGTGAGATGTCTGCCAATTCAATTTACACCTCTGTTGTTGTTCCCTAAGAGTAAGGAGGGAAAAAATGGTTTTTTGGTTATTATCCAGACTTCATAAAATTGCATGTAATCAGAACTCTATGATCTTCCAGACTTTTCTGGATCAGGTTTTCAGATATCTTACCCAACTCTTTAAAAAAAAAAAAAAAAGTTTATTTATTTATTTTTGAGAGAGAGAGAGAGAATGTGGAGGGGAGGGGTAGAGACAAGGAATCCCAAGCAGGCTCCGAGCCATCAGCGCAGAGCCCAACGCGGGTGCCCAAACTTACAAATGAACCATGAGATCATGACCTGAGCCAAAATCAAGAGTGAGACACTTAAAATATTGCTTGGAAAATTTTTAAGATCAAGAAAAGTTTTAAATAGCAGAAAAATGTATGTTTTAAAAATCCTTTGCACATGGAAAATCACTGTAGTTTAAGACTAGTCTAAGAATAGTTTAAGAATAACTATTATAAAGTCATTTGGATATATATCCATATATTTAAGTATAATCTATATATACATATATTTAAGTATTAAGCATAAGAATTACAAATGTGTTCATATCCTTTAAAATGATATAAATTTGTGTTACAACTGGAATATTAACTAACAGCTGAATTTAAGCTCCCAATGTCTCCCTTTTTCACAGTGTGTGAACAGGCAGCTTTTCAAAACAGAAAACCATTATCTTTAAAGAAAACTAAGCAAGTTATGTTTTCAAACCACAGTGTCAGGAACATATAAAAGAGACTGATTCTCAGAAAAAAAGGCTCAAGAAGAGCAGCCTCAAAGAATTCTGAGCTCTTTGAAAAAACCATGTGATGCCTTTAGGAGCGTACCTCCATTTCATTTCTTTGTGGTGGCTCTTGCTACCAACAAGTTCCTCTGAGGCTGCCTTCTTTCTTCTCCCCAAAGAGTGAAAAGTTCAGGGTCTGTCCAGATTGAGACACTTTTCTCTCCCCTTTCATTCAAAGGTCTATTTCCTTAGTTAATGGGTGTGTTTCCAAACCCTTATCAGTTCTCTTCTCACAAGATGCAGGCAGGAGACAGCCTGAAGCCAGAGGCTGCCACCATGTCTTAAACAGAATATGATCTTCAGATTCCCTGATCGCATCTCTAATAAAAATCTTTGAGTAAAATATGTTCTCAAAACTTTTGAAATTACCTTTCAAAAACATTCTCTGTGTAACCTAATATGATACGATAGCAATACTACCCCTACCCATATTTCACTCTAAATCTTAGATCAAAGAATTCCAGCGCTGTGTAAAGTCCTGAGCTCTGCTCAGCAGCGCAGTTTGTTAATGGTCTTCACTGCATTTGGTACCATGCAC